>NW_024096615.1:4020000-4222500 GCF_016545835.1 Crotalus tigris | reverse complement strand
ATCCTATCCTATTCTATTTCTAATTCTAATTCTACTCCACTCCACTCCACTCCACTCCACTCCACTCCACTCCACTCTACTCTACTCTACTCTACTCTATCCTATATTATCTATCTATTCACCCATCCATTTTAGACTTTCCTACATACAAGTGATTTGAGGGTGTGGCGATCATATCAAGGACAACAAAGAAGAAAAAAAGGAGAAGCGTGGACAAGTACTGATTCTTCAAAACCCCAAAGCACCAGCAGCAGCTCAGAAGGTTCCTGTTATTTTAGTGGATTACAAGTCAACCTTGTTATAAACAGCCCTTTGGCAGAAATGGAAACAGATGTGCTGATTTCTACCACTTCTCTGCCATTCTAAGGTGTTGAGGGCCGCATTCTTGAAACTCAGCACAAGCAGGTGCTTGTTTATGCTTAGCTGCAGTCTCCTTCCTGCTTTTTCTCCTTTTTCCTTCCTTCCTGCGATGAACCCAGGTTTGTCGTTAATCAAACCTGCATTAAAGCGGTTTGATTAATGGCTGAAGGATTTACTGGACTGATTGATGCCGCCTTAAATCTGCCTCCAGGTCTGAGTTATGCTGGGAAGTGTCCCCGCCATCTATAGAGACAATGATAGCCAAGTTGGCCTTTTCTCCATACAAATCGTGTTTTCCCCTTGCCCATCTTGGAGAAGCACACGGGGAGAAAAACCTGCGTTTGGATTTCCCCCCACCCACCCACCCCGCCTGCAGCAATTCACATGTGCTAAGTGAGTACATCCATTTCCCCCTCACCACCAAAGTCTGTAATGAACCTCAAATAGACATTGATGGGGTGGGGAGGGGGAAATCAATAGCATCGCCAGCTCTTCGTTTTCCTGCCGCGGCATTTATTAAACATAATATTAAGGGAAAGGGTCGCCACAGAGAGCGACCTCAAGGAAGACGAATCAATTCTGGCAGGATGGAACAGATGCTGTGCCCTACACGTCCTGTCAAATCTGAGCCTTCGGGGTCACGAACCGCAGCTAATGGAAGATCAGCCCCTGGGAAGGGGGGGATATGGATGGCGTTTCTTTTCCCCTTGACAGACATGAGTTGAGAAAAGCAATTGGCAAAGGTGGAGGATCAGGCAGGCTTAAAGGATTTTGAAGAAATACTGAAAGGCTGGCCGAGGCCATTCCATTTAGAGCCAAGAGGTGTGAGTCAGCAAGAAAGTTTTTTTTTATTTACTGGCCAGCTAAAAAACGGCATCCATGTAGTAATTCTCAGAGTCTGATGAGGAACGGAGGTCTTCTGGAATAGAATTCGGATGTTCCACGGGGCTGCAGGTTGAAGGTCAACTCTGCCCTGGGTGGATGATAATCTGAGGCCGCTAAAGCTAAAAGATACTATTTTCATATTCTGTCTCTTTTCTCAGTGCCCAGATTGATTGGCAGCAATTCACTCCTGGATTCCACATTCCGTAGCAAGGTTTGTTGTTGTTGTTGTTGTTAATTGCGAAGTCATGTCCGACCCATCGCAACCCCATGGACAATGTTCCTCCAGGTCTTCCTGTCCTCTACCATCTTCTGGAGTCCATTTAAGTTCACACCTACTGCTTCAGTGACTCCATCCAGCCACCTCATTCTCTGTCATCCCCTTCTTCTATTGCCCTCAAACTTTCCCAGCATTAGGCCCTTCTCCAGTGAGTCCTTCCTTCTCCTTAGGTGGCCAAAGTATTTGAGTTTCAGCTTCAGGATCTGCCCTTCTAAAGAGCAGTCGGGGTTGATCTCTTCTAAGACTGACCAGTTTGAACGCCTTGCAGTCCAGCGGACTCACAGGAGTCTTCTCCAGCACCATAGTTCAAAGGCCTCAATTCTTTGGCGCTCAGCTTTTCTTATGGTCCAACTTTCACAGCCATACATGTGGGAAAACCATGGCCTGGACTATACGCACTTTTGTTGGCAGGGTGATGTCTCTGCTTTTTATTATGCTGTCTAGATTTGCCATAGCTGTAGCAAGGTTACTAGAGTCCAACAGGTCTATTTTTGATTGCCGCCTTAACCAAATTGATAACCGCTCTTGAAATGCCCATTTGCAGAAGGCTACAGGCTTGAGGGGTAGTTATGTATACAAATATCTACGCAGATGGAAGAGAATATTGATAACCCAGAATTGAACTGTGGGGTCTTTGATGCTCTCTGAGCTTGACTGTTTTCTTGCAGGCGTTTCATCACCAAACTAGTAACATCATCAGTGTACTCAGAGAGCGCCAAGGACTGTATAAATATCTATTTACACGCCTCTGAAAAGACTATTTGTTGATCTGCATCAATTTGACAAATGAAGTTGACTTGTTGAATCAAGTCAACTTGACTTGATTTTATTTATTTACGTATGTATTAATTAATTAATTAATTAGTTAATTCAGTTTATATTGCTGCTCATCCTGCCCCTAAAATATGCCAATTCCATATTAGAGCTCTGTCTAAATGCCCAGATTGAATGACTGCAATTGACTTCTCAATTCTACTTTCCAGAGCAACGTTACCAAAGTCCAGTGGATCTATTTTTTTAATTGCCCCCTTAGCCAAATTCATTGTCGTTCTTTCGGCAGAGAAAAAAAAGAGGGCGAGAAAGACAAGGCTCAAATAATCGGCTCTCAACTTTTGAACCTTTGGCCCTGCTGCCGTCAATTTGGTCTCCTGACGTAAACCATGCTTTGATGACTTCGGCTTTTCTTTCAAAGCCTAATGAGACCAGCCACTGAATTTATTGCTCTGTCCCTGCTCACAACAGCCCCGGTTATTCTAAGAGGAAGGGATCACCTCAAGGTCACCCAGATGATTAAAAGGGGAGTGGGCTTCTTCGTTCAAGTTGGATACTGGATCTGCTTGGACACTACCTGGATCGGCAGGCTGAAATTTCACCACCATAAATTGAGCCACTAAATTCATATTTCTCCTTTCTAGCAAAAAGAGGCTGCTTAAGGCATGATAGCTAGAAAAAAAAAAACCAACTATAGAAAGACAAGGAATTAATGCACGGGTTCCTAACCTAGGCTTGATGGGGACTCAAGCACATGGACAGGAAACAATTACATTTTTATTTTCACTAAATTCTAAATAAAATGTAGTTTGTTTTTTAATTGACTTAATGAGGTAAGAAAGATACATTTACATTTATATTATTTATATTTATTATATAAATACAAGGGCAATTCGGAAATAAGCCTCCATTTGGTTATCCATGACAGACACTCGCAGATACAGAACTTTTATTATACACCTTAGAAAACTACAACATTACATGACTTTTCGACATAATCGCCATTCAAATTGAGGCCCTTGTCATAACATCTTACAAGATTTGAAATTCTTTAGTAGTCGTCGCTCAGCATCAAATCTGGGCTGTGGGGGGAGGGTGTTGATCAAAAACATCCCAATGGAACTGATTCTATTCTATTCTATTCTATTCTATTCTATTCTATTCTATTCTATTCTATTTTTCTATTCCTATTATGCATTGTATTCTGCATTCTATTCTATTCTATGTTGTATTCTGCATTCTATCCTATCCTATTACTATCCTATCCCTATTATACATTCTATTCTATTCTATTCTATTCTATTCTATTCTATTCTATTCTATTCTATTCTATTCTATTCCATTCTCTATTCTATTCTATTCTATTCTATTCTATTCTATTCTATTCTATTCTATTCTATTCTATTCCTATTATGCATTGTATTCTGCATTCTATTCTATTCTATGTTGTATTCTGCATTCTATTATTCTATTCTATTCTATTCTATTCTATTCTATTCTATTCTATTCTATTCTATTCTATTCTTCTATTCCTATTATGCATTGTATTCTGCATTCTATTCTATTCTATGTTGTATTCTGCATTCTATTCTATTCTATTCTATTCTATTCTATTCTATTCTATTCTATTCTATTCTATTCTATTCTATTCCTATTATGCATTGTATTTTGCATTCTATTCTATTCTATGTTGTATTCTGCATTCTATCCTATCCTATCCTATTCCTATCCTATCCTATCCTATCCTATCCTATCCTATCCTATCCTATCCTATCCTATCCTATCCTATCCCTATTGTATTCTATTCTATTCTATTCTATTCTATTCTATTCTATTCTATTCTATTCTATTCTATTCTATTCTATTCTATTCCATTCCATTGCATTCTCTATTCTGTTCTATTCTATTCTATTTTCTATTCTATTCCGTGTTCTGTTCACCTCACTTATATTCTGAGCCCAGGCAGGTTCAGCTTTTCTGCTAAGAAAATGAAATCACAACGACTTGCTATATATAGTTATTACTTTTTAAAGAAACTCAGTAGAATAATTTGTCAAGCTGCACAAAAACTGTCAGTTTTCAAATATTCATTAATGTTTGTTAGCAGATGCTTTACACTCTGGAAGATTTAATTAGATGTTTGTTTAAGTAATGAAGGATTGCACAGGGAGGATATTGTAAAAGATCTTCTAGGTAAGCACAAACAAAACAAAACAAAGAGAACCCAACAGCAACAGCAACAACAACAACAACAACAACCCAAGTCTATCCAAATTAAAAATGCAGAACTATTTTTTTTGTAGCGCCAAAGAAGCTGATTTTGAATTTTGGTGCGTTGCCCCATGTTAATAATGACAGATGAAGCTGTCACCACATAAACACGAGTGATAAAATCTAAATACAGATTGCAGTTTGGCACATGTCACCAATAATCTCAGGAGATAGGAGAAAAAAAAATATTTGAAGAGCTTGTCAGCAATGATGCATAGTAGAAAAGAGACATATAAGCAGATAATTGTAGTAGAAATATCTCACTGCCTGATGTTCTCAAAGCAAGGAGAACATCTAACTGAATGTGTTGTCTCACTGTAGCTTCTCATCTGGAGATGGAGGTATCCAGAGATAGTGAATGACTGACTTTAGCTTATCAAAAGTGTTCTTCAACTCCTTATATTTTCCTCTTTGATTCTAGGTAGAGCTGAAGAGGAAATGATAAAGAGTTGAAGAATATTTTCCATAAGAAGTCCCTCTAATTCAGTGGTTCTCAACCTTTTTAATGCCGCGACCCCCAATCGGTCGTAAGTCGAGGACTACTCAACCGGTCGTAAGTCGAGGACTACTCAATTGGTGCAGCACCGTTTGTAGAATGGGACTTTTGGTGGGCTCAGCAGGGCAGAGACAGCCTGGACAATTCCTATTGGCTTTTGAAAGCCAATAGAATTAGACTCTATTCAAGAGAGCCTATTCTATTGGCTTTCAAAAGCCAATAGACTAAAAGGGAGTAGCACAGCTAAGGAAAAGGGGGGAAAAAATGGCGGACTGCATTGTTTGGCAACCCCCGTGAAATGGTCGTTCGACCCCAAATGGGGTCCCGACCCACAGGTTGAGAACCACTGCTCTAATTGGTTAAACTTGAGGATGTCAGTCTCCCAAAACCAAGGCTGTGATTCTACCAAGAAGAGTTCCATATTGTTCCTCACCTATGGACAGAATCTTGCCAAATAAAGCAAACTATTGCCCCCATAAAGCATATACTCTGGAAACTATTAGGGAGGAACCATCTTCAACTTCTTTCTCTCACACAAACTTTCTGAACGGAGTTGTCTGTTGCTTCTCTGGGATACAGCCCCTCCTTCCTGGGAATCCAGACTACATTCCACCACAGATGGTCAAATATCTTTCTTTTTCTCTTCTGGTCATAGAAAAAATGGAAAACCAGCTTGATTTCAGTGCTCAAAATACGCTAGAAACGAAGACACCATGAGTTCTAATCCTGACTTAGGCATGATGCCAACTCGGTGACTATCAGTCACTATCAGTCTTAGCAAGAAAGCAATGCAAGCAAGAAAACTTCAGAGGCCTATCAAGATGGGTATAAACATACAAATGAAGCATACTGGGCTAGGCTGTGGGCTCATTATCAAAACATGATGACATTGACATGATAATGTTGACATCATGTCCACACTGCCATGACCTAAGGGCATCATGGTATCTGATAAATATGCAACTTAGCCTTTGCATGATGGTATCATCACACACACATGTTTCTCCCTTGGATGCACCTGATGCTAAGCTCCATATGACTTTAGGGGACAGCTAGATCTTTTTTTTTTTTTACAATTTATGTAATTTCCTATTTTTTTTTCATTATATAAGAGAAGGATCCGTGTCCAGAAAGACTTCTGTGAAGATCAGTATTATTTTTATTTCTCTCAGCATACATTTTCTGCTATATAAAGCTACTCCTACACAGATGATATGCAATAATGACAGTACAAAGAAAAACAGGGGAAAAAAATAACCTGCAACTATAGAAAAAAGGATTGCACTTTTGGGGAGCTTTAAAACTCAAGCGTGGATTATTTGAAAGGTCCCAATTTTTTTTTTTAAGAAGCCCCAACCTGCCAATACAGGCAGGGCAGAAGGAGTTGGCAAAGGAGACACAGATTCATATTTCATTTTCTGCAAATGAAGACTTCTAGGAGCTTTAATCCTTAATTTGATTTTTATTAGGCTGTTGAGAAAGAGGAAAATTGTCCCTTGTGCAAATTGAACTTATAGCAGTCCATCGCCATTGAAAGATAAAACCTTCCATGAATTTAGCCCAATTCCTGGTGATTACATGAGTTTCAAAATGTAACTCACTTTTTTTTTACTAGAGGTATCTAGAGGGAAAAAAAAACATTCCTCATTTTCTTCTACATTGGACTCTGCATGTATTCCTACCACTTATAGCAAGAACTGAAGAACGCACACGCCTATAGCCTTTTAATTATAGGACTAAGTAATTCTTAAAAGCTATGGCAAATCTAGACAGCATACTAAAAAAGCAGAGACATCACCCTGCCAACAAAAGTGCGTATAGTCAAGGCCATGGTTTTCCCAGTTGCAATGTATGGCTGTGAAAGTTGGACCATAAGAAAGGCTGAGCGCCAAAGAATGGAGGCCTTTGAACTGTGGTGCTGGAGAGGACTCCTGCGAGTCTCTTGGACTGCAAGGCGTTCAAACCGGTCAGTCCTAGAAGAGATCAACCCCGACTGCTCTTTAGAAGGCCAGATCCTGAAGTTGAAATTCAAGGACTTTGGCCACCTAATGAGAAGGAAGGACTCACTGGAGAAGAGCCTAATGCTGGGAAAGATGGAGGGCAAGAGAAGAAGGGGACAATGACAGAGAAGGAGGTGGCTGGATGAAGTCCCTGAAGCAGGAGGCGTGAGCTTAAATGGACCCCAGAAGATGGTAGAGGACAGGAAGGCCTGGAGGAACGTTGTCCATGGGGTCGCGATGGGTCAGACACGACTTCGCAACTAACAACAACAAAAAGTAATTCTTCAGAAAATTTACTCTGGCTGTAGGAGAACAGGCAGAGTCTGGGGTGGAGTCAAGAGAGCACTCAGCCCCAGGATCATTACATGTCCACAAATGCTCCAAATCCAGCCCCCCAAATATTGGTTAACTTATCTAGCACCAATTTAGTGCTGAAATTTAGTGCTGATCAGATTCTTGTATATAGACTTGGGCAATAAAATGTCTGAACTGGTAACATCCTGATCCTGATGCTTCACACCCCTGACACCTTGATTAAGGTACGGGACTTATCAGCAGTTTGGTTATGAAAAGACACGTCTGCTTTAAAGAGTTGCAGATAGACTCTATATTCAGTCCCCACTGCATTTCACACCTTCTCTAAAGCATTTCTGAAAACTGCACAGCCCTGTAATCTACATCCATTTTGTCAATATAGGTTTTACCAAGAAGATGTAGCCTGCCTGCGGTAATAATGCAACATTTCGAGAACAAGAATACTTTTACTTAATGCAAAAATAAAATAAAATAAATGCAATCTCATTCTACTCAAGTTGCTGATTCAAATGTCCAGCTAGTTTTAGGGAATGTCACAACATATTCAGGTAGCTTAAATTATATTAGAAAATGAAAGAAGCATTTCTAAAACAGAATTGTATTTTACTTAAAATTCATCATTCTAAGTCCACACTTCTGCAAAAGTATTTTCTTAAATATATATATATATATATATATGTTTTATTCTGTCCTTAAGTGTACTAGCCAGATTGATCTGAAAATCCAGTACAATTTAATATAAGTTCTTTCCTTCCCACAGCTTTCAATTACGGCACAATTTCATTTTTATTTCATACGGATAAAAGCATCACAGATTGAGTTTTATCTAGAAATGTACAGTAGCATCCGCCTTGGGTTTCAGGAAAATAGTCTGAAAAATGCCTTTAGGAAATCTCAGGTATATTAGCTTGAATTGTATTTATAGACCCAACGAGAAAGCTGGAATACGAGTTTTCATTTAGACTCAGAATTCATCCTGAATATTATTTTCTGTACTGGGGCCAGGTGGAACTCAGAAGGCAGATGAACTGAAGTGAAATGGAAAAAAGAAAATCTTGATGGAAGCTTGGAGCAAAATTAATTCGCTTCTGTGCATAGGGTTTGTTTTTTTTTTTTTAAAAAAAATGTTCTGGTAGAATATGAAAAGAATTTATTGTAAAATTCCTCTCAAGATTTCAGGTGCATGAAGAAAGTTATTCATTTCTCCTTCAAACTAGCCATTATATATATTCTTTCATAGGTATCCTCAAAGTATTTATTGATCTATTAATTTATTTATTGAACCTATATAGCTGCCCATTTGTGACTCTGGACAGTGCATAGAATTAAAACACAAAGCTAGAAAATGCTTTATTTTCTATGTTTTTTATATACTTCATAAAGCTTTTAAAAAAATAATAATGCATGCTAGCTATCACTTTCTGATCTCTTCAGAAAATCTGTGTTTCTTGTTTTTATGTTTTCTATCTGATCAAAAATCAACAATGGCTAGCAATAGTCATCCCCCAAAGCCTTAACTACAATTCTGAAATGCCATTTTGCTGAATACTGAATTTATAGTGGAGAGTCTCCAAAAATGGCATTGGTATACAATTCCCACATGGCTGCATCAACCAAAAGTTAAGCTCATCTTAAAACAATCTATCTAAAACTTTTTTTTAATGAGCATCAGAAATATATATATTTCTCAAGTTTCATTGATTCTGGACCTAATATCATTTGATTATCACATTGGTATGAAAGGAGAACCCTTTCCAAGCTTTTGGGTTGGAGATGAATTTCTAATGAAGTCTTAAAGAACATTTTCATGCCAAGTTTCATATTTTCTCCTGTAAATTGCATTGTGTGTGGAGTCATCTAAAACAATTACAGTCGATGCCTTCAAAAATAATCATGCCTTCCCTAAAGGTCAACATTATTCTCATTTTCCTTAGAATATTCGTTCTATGGAACCTAGTTTAATGACCTCTGCCAATCTTCCTTAAATGCTGCAGGACCAATTCCTCATTAATAGATTAATAATTGTCACAGAGCAGATGTTAGAAATTCTGTTTATATATAGTACCACAAAGCAAACAAAAGTACAGTCACCATGTGCTTTACTGCTCAACTGTCTAAACTGTAACAGGAAACAGGAAACTCTACTTAGAAGAAAAGAGCATAGAGTACTATATACCATAGATCCAAACTTGTAAACACTGCCATCTTCTGGCTGAACACTACTGTAGTTGTTTCATTGAAATACATTCCAACGATCAATTCCAACAGCAGGCCTGAATAGCATCAAATGTAAATGTGATCTGATGCCTCAATTTGTTTATTGGGATAGTGTGATGCCGCATTAATTACTGCAGATCTTTTTCCATGGAAAGTATTCACAGTGTATTCTCTGCTTTTGGGATTCTACAGGAGAGTTCATAACTTTTAAATGAGTGCATTTCCCTTGCTTCTAAACTCATTAAGGCCTTCAAGCCATTTGTTCGTCCCATCCATCAATTGTCGAAAGGCACTTTCTCAACTCCAGACACAATTCTCTCTGCAATACATTATGATTATTGGGGGTGAAGCACGAATTCGCATCTCATTTCTATGCCTACATGAACACTGAATCTCTATTTATGAATAATGATCTGAAGTGCATAAATCTAGCTCCATGTGTGATGCCTGTTCAGGATTGATGCTCTGACACACCATTCTCATTGTACTGTAAGTCCTGGGGACATATTCAAAGAAAAAGTTGGAAAGTCAGTATTGCAACATTTTTTTCTTGAGTTGTGTGGACAAGGAACACTCTTACACTCCTATCTCTTTAGATAAGATTAAATTAAAATTAAAGTAACCTTTATTGTCATTTTTTGGCTGTGGGCACAACGGCTCACATCAAAACTGAAATTTACTTGCCTGCTCTCAAAGTAAAACACATATATGACACACACCTAAACATACAATATGCAACATATGTATAGACCCACACCCCTATATATACATAACAAATGAATATTAAATACTGTCCATCTTGAATATATAACGGAAGGAGCAAGCTTGAGAGTTCACAAGGTTAATGCTGTATGGAATGAAACTATGGCTGAATCTGGATGTTCTGCTACGGATACCATGAAGCCTCCTCCCAGAAGGTAACAAGGAAAACAGGTTGTGAAGAGGATGTTCCTTCTCTCCTGGAGTCAAGACATGATCTTTGGTGCTCTCTGAGCTTGGTTGTTTTCTTGCAGATGTTTCATTACCCAAACTAGGAAACATCAACAGTGTACTCATGATATTAGGAGTCTTTGGTGCTCTCGGAGCTTGGTCATTTTTTTACAGATATTTCATTACCTAAAGTAGGTAACTTCATCATCTAGCACTGACTTGAGAGTTGAAAAGATCTATATCTATGTAGACCTTCTGAGCTTGCAAAAATCCATTACATTTGTCCATGTGTATGTACTGAGACATCTCTTCAGCTTTCAAAAGATATAGCTCAGTGATAAAACCTGTCATCACACTGTATTTGTTGTCAATGTTGCTAACATTGGATGTTCTTGCTTTGACAACATATGGAGATGCAGCCATTTTACTTCTTATGTTTTAGAATTAGAGTAAGAAATAGATGATACTGGGGGGAGGAGGAGGAATGTGCATGGGAGTTTAGTTAGACATAACAATATATTGTAACTAGTGTGAGAACCAAGTTTTTTTGAAATAAGAGATGATAAGAAATGGCGGTCTGGAGAACTGGAGGGAAAGCCTGCATTTCAAACAAATTGGAGAATGTGATTTATGACGGTTAATTAGAGGAGGGAATTGTGCTTTGATACTATGTGCTCAGGGGAGGGGAATTCAGATTTTGGCTTTGCCTATGTACGTGCCGATGTTATGCTACTCGAATAAAGATTGTTTAAGGTAAACAATGCCTTGAAGTTCTTTGAAGAGTTTCATCTGTCGGAACCATGACATTTGTCCCCTAAGCTTGCTGACCAATTCATTCTGATAATGTTTTAAAAATCTTAATACCACAACTGTCTAGAAAAGAAACAAGTTGGGCACCAAGCTTCTATGGAAACACCATATATCTCATCTCATTATGCCCATCCCTCTAATGCAGAGGTCCTCAACCTTTTGGGCTCCAGGGACCGGTTCCGTGAAGAGAGGTTTTTCCATGGACCGGAGGGTATGTGGTTTTGTGTGCTGCCTGCATCCCACAGATGGGGCTTTGCTTGTTTGTCCGGACCAGTTGCTGGTGGCTGTGGAATTCTGGGAGTTGAAGTCCACATGCCTTAAAATTGTCAAGGTTGAGAAACACTGCTCTAATGGGTAGGCAGAGAATATAGTTATAAACTTGTTGAACCTAATTTCAGCGTTGGATTTGTTCTTTAAAAATCCACCCAGATACCCTATCTTCTTAATTGTAAAATCTTTATGATTTAATATATCTTAATGGGGAAAAGCAGGACTGCCTATCTTAATTGTTAAGATTGTGTATCTTAACAGAGGAAGCATGATTACATGCATAACGTTTCAGTTATGGAGGAATAACTTTTCAGTCATGGAGGACTGCCTTTGAATTTCTGAGGGGAATTCAGATCCACAAAGTAGCTGAAGTTTTTAGCTGGAGTTTGGGATTTTCCTTTAACTGGGATGCTCCTATTTGGGGCTTGTATGTCCCTCAATTCTGAATGGGTGTGGAAATCGCACTCATGTTTTTTAGCCCACTAAACAAGCACAGAGAACTGGAGGCCATAAATTCTCCATCCTTGTCCCAGGTATCGCCATAACTGTCTGAACTAAAGCAATTGGAAATTCTTCAAAGTACAAAATATTCTATTTGTTGTGCCTTAAGGAGCTTTTTTTTTTCTTTTTTCTTTTCTTTCTTTCTTTCTTTCTTTCTTTCTTTCTTTCTTTTTTTTTTGTGCCAGCAAGTTAGATTTATTCTTGACAAGGATTGAAGTGAAGACTGAATAAGTAGTAGATCAGTTGGACCCAGAACCGTGAAGCTGTAATGCATGGGGTTTTTTTTTATATTAAATTTCAGATTGCTCTGGAGTGGCTGTGCAGATTTGCTAAAACTGGGCAAGAGAGAAAGCCACGGTTCAAGGTACAAAGAGATTTGTTATTCTCCTATTGTGTGTTTTAAGGTTGTGCAAAAAGAAAAGGCAAGAAATATATTAGAAAGATGGTCTCCTTTTTCTTCAGTGCTTTTCTTTCTCTTAATGCTTTCAACTGCGTTCAGGACAAACAGAACTTAACAAGAAGAACCTTTTAAACATATTGTGAAAGGAAGGATGGCTGTTCATCAACAAGCTTTGGCACAAACAGAAACCTTACTTTATATAATTGGTACTTATGAGACTTCATTTTTTTTTTTAACTTTTAACTTGGCAGAACTTCACTTGCTTCCAAAACAATAAGAGCCATCATGGGGCATTTGTTAATGTGATGTACTTAGTAGCTGAAAGACCCAGGAGAGCACACTTAACATTTCAGAGACACGGAAAAATATGAAGCAATATTACAATGCCTCTTTTGTTCATTAACAAATAACCAATGTTGTGTTTGCTCAGTGGAAACCCTCAACTGCTAGAGTCTTTCCAGCAAAGTATATCTGTAACCAACTTGGTTAAGTTCCACTGCCAGGAAAATATATCATCATTTTCTTATTATTTTCTATACAGTAGTTTGCATGTTCTGACCATTATACCAGAGGGGCTGTTTGAATTTTTGTTTTCTCTTCATCTGTTGCCCGTACCTTTGCATTGTTCACACTGTTTTGATTTTTTTTTTTTTTTTACTTTTGGTTTTATTCCACGTTTAAAATATTTGTTTTATTCTGCATTTTAAATATGGGGAATGCGTCTATTGTCAGCTGTCTGGCAATTTGGAAAGAAAGAAAGAAAGAAAGAAAGAAAGAAAGAAAGAAAGAAAGAAAGAAAGAAAGAAAGAAAGAAAAAAAGAGAGAGGGGGAAGGAAGGAAGAAGAAAGAAAGAAAGAAAGAAAGAAAGAAAGAAAGAAAGAAAGAAAGAAAGAAAGAAAAGAGAGAGGAAGGAAGAAAAGAAAGAAAGAAAGAAAGAAAGAAAGAAAGAAAGAAAGAAAGAAAGAGGGAGGGAGGAAATGAAGAAAGGAAGGAATTACTTTTAGTGAACTCTGTTGTGACTTACAAAGACTTAACTTGAAATTAATATTAAATATGGTGTATTGAGAGCTGAAAGTAGTATCTGGGGATCATTCTGGATTCATTCCTACGAATGAAAAACAACAACAACAACACATTGTTTATGTTTATAACTTTTCTTTCAGAAGGAAAATTCAAAAGCAAACCCAAGGGGGAAAAAAAACACTCTACAAAGATGCCTCTTCTAATAAAAATAGATAAAATCAAACAGTAGACGTAAATTCCTTTTGAAAAAGGCAATTAAGCATCCCGAATGTGAAAGACTGTGCCATAAATGGTCCTTTTTTGCACAGTAAATGTTTAAGTGCCCAAAATAAAGGACAGAAGTGAGTTTTTGAAACATAAATAAATCGAAAGGACAGCTTCCTGAAATAAAGGACGCAGGGCCACTGTAAGTGACCCCCATGGGCCAGGTTCTTTCATCTGTAATAATCCTGAAGGAGTCAAGTGGGACATGGAATTGCCACATTTGGTTATTAAACAAGAGTTTCCATTTTCACTTTCCAGATGCTGAATTGGCTATTTTGTACCTCTTTGCATGTGGCGTGCATCACCATTTCTCTTGAGGCTCCTTCCCGGGATGCAGACCACGTAGGAGCACCTTTCTATAACCTTAATAAATTAAAAAACGGCTTATCAATATTCAATAGGGCCACCTCATTTGCCCTGGTCTTCCCCCCCCACTCTCTCTCTCCCCCACATTTCCAAGTTGAAATTGGCACGAGCCAAAATAAATGGAATTAAAATGGCATGTCCACCTTTAAAAAAAAAACAACAAAAAATGAAATTAAATCAGCCGGCTACTAATGTCGTCCTAACACACCTTCCTGTAGCTGGGTTGATGTAATATATAGTGGCAGATGTAATGTGAGCAAATGTTCCTTTTCATTACAATACCGGTTCTTTATGGCATCTTATCAAAGATCTGATTTAATATTTTGCTATTTCATACTGAAGCAGTGAGGATTTGCAGACTGGGCAGTCTGTTTCCCACACACAAACACACCACACACACACACACACAAAACAATAAGTTGCCAAAAGGAAGAAGGCTGCTTCTCAAAAATTAACTGGATGTTCTTGCTTTGACATAAAGCATGGCAACAACTTCATTGTTTCCCACATCAGCTCCACGTGTCCCTTCTATTCCAAGTTATGTCTCTCAAGAGCCCATCTTGAATTCAACCACTGACCATCCAAAAGTGCTGAATTTTGTTTTTCCTTGTGAAGACGTTTTGCTTCTCACCCAAGAAGCTTCTTCGGTTCCAAAGTTCTGAAGAAGTTCTGGATGGTTCTTCAGAATTGAAGAAGCTTCTTGGAGAAGAAGCCAAACGTCTTCCAGGAAAAACCAAGTCCAGTGGCCTTTTGAAAAAAGCATCTTTGGGGCCAACCATGACCTGGATGCTGGAGAATCTCCATAGACAACCACCGAAAAGCTAGTAAAATTGCCTTCCGGTAGAGACGCGCTTCTAGTTAAGCTTGGCAGTATTAGCCAAGGGGAATGTGGGAAGTCAGCCTCTCCAGAGAAGGAAATATTAAAAGGGCAGGAAAATATATTTTCTCAAAGGATTTTGAAGAGGCAGGAAAGCATTAAATCCAGGAAGCCAGGAGATTAAGAAGACAAAGACCTAAAATCTACATACCCTCATCCAAACTCTAAGAGTCATCAGCCCCAGGGAAGCAGGATATGACCTTTGGACATAATAAGATTGACCCATCACCATCAAAATACCAGAAAGGCACACTCAGGCTCAGATCAAAGTTCATGCCACAGGAACAGCTCCAAACAAAAGGCTCCAGAGGGTATAAAAATCCACTCGCTACATGTGTTCAGCCCTTTTTTCAATTCTCTTGCTGCCAGAACCATCTTCCTGTCTGGCTCTCCTCTCCAATAAACTACAACCTTCTTCGAAAAGCAGTTATCATGTTTATTCCCAGCTTGGATGAACCATGATGAAGAATTTTCTTTCAACAATTTGGCATCCCAGATGTGAGTCCTGATTCTACATTCAACAAGTATATAATGCATGTAGGGACATTCATGAGGATCAAAATCTGCATGTACGAGAGAGGTGGTCCTTCCATCACAATGCTAGGCCCAGCGTCCTGCACATTTTGATCTCCCATGAATGCCTCTGATTGCATTTAGAATGTCCAATCATGGAAATAGGGAGCCTCAGATATACAGTACATCAGACATTATTTTCAAGATTCAAGGGTACCCCCCTTTCTTAATCTCACCTGTAAAAAATGTCTGACATCACCTGGGTCAACAAGCAACTTCACCAAGATGCATCTCTTACTAAGGTATCATTCCAGCTTGTTAGCTGTTTCAAGCAGATTATTAACGAAGATGCTGAGACTCTGGAAAGAGTGCAGAGAAGAGCAACAAAGATGATCAGGGGACTGGAGGCTAAAACATATAAGGAACGGTTGCTGGAATTGGGTTTGTCTAGTTTAATGAAGAGAAGGACAAGGGGGGGACATGATAGCAGTCTTCCCAAAGAAGAAGGAGTCAAGCTATTCTCCAAAGCGCCTGATGGCAGGTCAAGAAGCAATGGATGGAAACTCAACAAGGAGAGAAGCAACCTAGAACTAAGGAGAAACTTCTTGACAGTTAGAACAATTAATCAGTGGAACAACCTGCCTCCAGAAGCGGTGAATGCTCTAACAGTGGAAGTTTTTAAGAAGAGATTGGACAGCTATTTGTCTGAGCAGGGGGCTGGACTAGAAGAACTCCAAAGGTCCCTTCCAACTTCTATTCTATTCTATTCTATTCTATTCTATTCTATTCTATTCTATTCTATTCTACATCTGTCTATAATTTGCAAATTTTCCTAATCTACTAAGGCTTCTCAAAGATGCATGATGATATCTTTTTAAATATAATATGTTTGGCTTGATTGCTTTTTTTTATCTAGTCTCTCCTTCTTTAACTGTTTGGTGGGAGGAAGAGGAGTTAACATAATTACTCTTAAAATGCATTCCTGAAAAGTATTTTTTCCTTTGCATTTATCTTCTGCAAAGACCAATTGTCTTGTTTGAAGTTTGGACTGCGTACGAGAGAGGCAAGCAGACCAACGTTCACGTTTTTGCTGAGCTGTGCCAACTGGTTTCCATAGAAATCCATGGCAGATTTTTTTCCCCCGCACACACATATTTCAAGGGCTGGATTTCCCTGGAGTATATAATGATGATTCATTTATTTGCAGGGAACCATCTGGTACCTTAACAAAATTATATGAACGATAAACAGGTTTCCGCATTGAAGATTATGACCAATTGTCGTGAATAAATGGGTGTATAAAAGATGCACTGCTTATTTTCTTTGACTTAATTTGATACTTTATCTCATAATTAAGCTGCTTCTTTTTTTTCCTCCAGGAAGATTGAATCCTTCATTTATCCCTCATTTTTTTCCCCCCACGGCGGGTGTCTTTTCATAGCAAACATGATATGGCATTTGTTTTCCAGATTGTGCTTCTTAAAACAACTTAGTAAGCCCTAAAAATCATTCATTACAAGCAGATTTCCAGAGATTCTTCTACATTTGTCCTTTGGGAATCATTACAGCTAAGAGATACAGCATGCTTGGACACTAGTTCATTTGACATTCTGATCTTTCTCACGTCTTAATGCCAAAAACTATATACTAAAAAAATTGATTGAAGATATTAAAGATAACATTGGTTTACATTAGAGAGTTCCCTTGCAGGATGCTCAACATTATTATTATTGTTATTATTATTGTTGTTGTTGTTGTTGTTATTATTATTATTATTATTATTATTATTCACACAGTCAGCCAGATGTTCAGACTGGATTTGGCATTTTTATCTACCTATCAAGTGCTTCCCAAGGACCTGGGATAGGCAGATGTAGATGTTTGATGGTATTACAGATATCGTCGCAGGATGGAAGCAGTTCCTAGTAAGGCCGCCTTTTGCAATTGACTAATGGCGAATTTGTCAATGCCAATGGTGTTCAAGTGGTGCTCTAGTTGTTTTGGGATTGCACCCAAGATGCCTATTATTATTGGTACCACCCTTGCTTGCTTTTGCCACAGTCTTTCTATTTATAGGTCTTTGTATTTTGTTATCTTCTCCAGTTCTTTCTCGTCTATTCTGCTGTCTTTAGGCACTGCCACATCCACTATCCTGACGTCATCGTCGTCGTCTTCTTCTTCTTCTTCTTCTTCTTCTTCTTCTTCTTCTTCTTCTTCTTCTTCTTCTTCTTCTTCTTCTTCTTCTTCTTCTTCTTCTTCTTCTAATAATAATAATAATAATAATAATAAAGTTGGAAGGGACCTTGGAGGTCTTCCAGTCCAACCCCCTGCTCAAGCAGGAGACCCTATACCATTTCAGACAAATGGCTGTCCAGTCTCTTCTTAAAAACTTCCAGTGTTGGAGCACTCACCGCTTCTGGAGGCAGGTTGTTCCACTGGTTAATTGTTCTCACTGTTTTTAAAAAATTCTTTTTAAAAAAATCTTGATTGCAGCTTCAGGAACTTCATATTCGTCTTGCGTTTTATTTTATTGACCTATCAGCACCAGCAATTGAGAAATGCCCATGCTATTAATTAATGATTAATATTATTTAGATAACTTTGGAAAATGAGTTGGATGCCCTGTTACTCTTCATGAGGAGTTGAGTGGGGATAGAGATTTAAATGATTGGATTGGAATCACACTCATTTGGTATCTTCCCCATATTCTTCCAGATGTGGTAAATCCCTTGATGGGTTGAAGTTTCACAAGTGGAGGACAATAAGTCATGGAAGTTTGCATAAAGATAATTTGTTAACTCATCTTTTAAAAAATGAAGTGATGCAGAATAAAATACATAATAATAGAGTTGGAAAGAATCCTATACCATTCCAGAAAAATGATTGTCCAATCTCTTCTTAAAAACCTCCAGTGATGGAGCACCCACATCCACAATCCATTCTCCTGAGCACTTGTTCTCACTCTCAGAAAATTTCTCCTTAATTGTCTTTTGGGTTCCCATCCGTTACTTCTTATCCTGCCTTCAGGTGCTTTGGTAAATAGGTTGAACCCCCTCTTCTCTCTGACTGAGCCCCTGAAATATTGGAAGACTATATCATCTTGATACTGTCCCTGTTTGAAACAGATCAGTTCAGTTGGTATTCATATCACATCACATCACATTTATTGCATCATATCCACTGATTATTTCCTGACAGAACAATTAATCAGTGGAACAACTTGCTTCCAGAATTGATGAATGCTTCAACATTGGAAGTTTTTAAGAAGAGATTGGACAACCATTTGTCTGAAATGGTGTAGGGTTTCCTGCCTGACCAGGGGCTTGGACTAGAAGACCTCTAAGGCCCCTTCCAACTCTGTCTATTCTATTCTATTCTATTCTGTTCTGTTCTGTTCTATTCTATTCTATTCTATTCTATTCTATTCTATTCTATTCTATTCTATTCTATTCTATTCTATTCTATGCTACTCCACTCCATATTCTAGTCTAGTTTCTATTTACTCTACTCTACTTTACTCTACTCTACTCTACTCTACTCTACTCCACTGCACTCCACTCGACTCTACTCCACTCCACTCCACTCCACTCCATTCCACTCCACTCCATATTCTAGTCTACTCTCTACTCTACTCTACTCTACTCTACTCTACTCTACTCTACTCTACTCTACTCTACTCTACTCTACTCTACTCTACTCTATTCTTCATTCTATTGTATTCCATTCTATTCTATTCTATTCCATATACCAGTATAACATATACCATATACCATTGATACTATATGCCAGTTTGAGAGCCAGTTTAGTCTAATGGTTAAGGCTGCAAGCTAGAGATATGAAAGTCAGTTGGGTGCATTTGAGCCAATCACCAGGAGATGGTGAGTTCTAGTCCCGCTCGAAGCATAATAACTAGCTGGATGAAATTAGGCCACTCCCTCTCTCTCAACCCAACCCACCTCACAGGATTGTTGTGATGGGGAAATGAGGAGGAGGAGGAGGAGGAAGGTATGTCGGATATGTTCATCCCATTGAGTTATTTTGAAAAAATATAGACGGCACCCAAGTTAATAAAAAAGTATAAAATATACATTGATATCCTGCCCAACGATGTCATATAATGTACACAGTAAATTTTGAAAAATTTGATTGATTGACGTTAGAGGGAAAGGTTCTTGGACAGTGGCTACAACGGCTATTCTCAACTCTGCTGGTGTTTTCTTACACCTTCGCTTTGTCCAGATCCACAAATCCACTCAGCCAACCGGACTGTACTTTGTGCAGGCACCCCAGGTGGAAACGCTTCCTTACCAGCTATTCTAAGCACCAGAGGCCTGCCAAAATAATCCAAGGAATGGCTTTTCACTCTTTGTGTAAAGAGCTGCTTGTCTCTAAGAGGCGGCTATGCAAAAAATAAATAAATAAACCAAAGGGGACAGCTAGAAAGATTGAAGAGAAAAAAGCAGAATGAAATGCAGGCGAGGAGGGACCTTTAATCGGATTTCTTAGATCTATCAGGTAAATATTTTGAGGCAGATAAAGACAGGCGTGAAATGAGTGCGAAGGGGCTGCAGAAGCCCTGGGCAGCTTACTCAGAGAGTTTAACTCCAGAAATAAATCTCTTTCAGCACATTTGCCAGTACTACAGGATACTAATAATGATTCTGGTCACACGCCTTATTTTTTGTCACGAGATTATCAACTGCAACCGTTGCCTTCTGATTCAGACCTTAATCAGTTGAGCAGAAACTGGAAGTTTTTCAGGAATCCAGAACCAGGTGAAGGTTTTAAATCCAGTTTAATTTTATCAGTTTCTATATTTACATTCTTTAATTCCTGATAGTAACCAGAGCCTATTTTTTCATGAAGCTGTATACACTGTGGGTACTGCTCAAAGACCTAAATATTTTAACGTGCCAGCATGCAAACTCGTATTGCTTTCTTACAGAAAACGACTTATCATGATTTAACCTAACTTACTTACCAACGGGCTAATTTCAAAGCATAAAAGGTTTGTACAGTTACGTCTGAACTGATCCATCTCCAACTATCTCCATAAAATTAGCCGAAGCATCAACGCTCACCTTCAATTTTGTTAAGTTCAGTTTGCATTAATCATTTCTCCCAAAGTTCTATCATTTCAAGTAGAGACAGCCAAAAGTCATCAAATTTGGAACAGAATCAGAATGTTCTGTTTCCTCTTAGGTCCAGAAGAGAAGGAAGGATGGTATAGCTGTCCAGAAAATTCAGTTGCTAAATCACGGCATTCTGCACATCCCAAGCTTATTTGTTGCCTGGAATACAACATTAGTTTTTGCTGCACCATTGAGTTACCTCAATAAGAGGCACTAAAGTGAACTAGTTTATTAAAGCAGTAGTTCAAAATATCATTCTACATGTGACGAGTACTTCTTCTAATCCTCCCACCAACAATCTGATGCACGAATGGTAAAAGCTAGGAAAATGGCACAGGAACAAACTGATATTTTATTTATGCTATTGTGAGTCTCCCAAAGTGTTTCTTTATCAGATAGAGGTTAGCCCAAAGCTTCTGTTTCTTTTTTTCTGGTGTTGTGTCTGCACACTCTAAAATTTTCTTAATTAGTACTTCTTCAGCTGGTAAATTTTCATGTTTTCCAATAGCTGGGCAAATACAATTCTTGCTGCTGATAGTACGTGTAGCATTAAATATCTGCAATCTTTCTCATAATGTGCTCCTATTATTCCTAATAAAAATCATTCTGATTTAAAGTTTATTTGTTTTTTAGTCATTTTCTCCAACCGTAAAATGTATTTTAACCCAAAATCTTTTTGCTTTAGGACATGTCCACCAGATATGATAATAAGTACCTGGTCTTTGTTTGCATTTCCAACAGTTGTTTGAAGTATTTTCAAACATTTTTGCTAATCTCACTGGTGTCATATGCCATCTTTAAAACATTTTATGTAAGTTTTCTTTATGTGTCATTGCTTTAGTTAATTTAATATTTCTTTCCCATTACTTTTGCCATTCTTCTAATTTTATATTATATCCAAAGTTCTTTGCCATGTTATCATTGTTTTTTTAAATTGTTCTTCCTCCATCTTTAAGTTTAACAGAAATCTATAGAGTTTCTTAATCAACTTTTCATCTGTTTTAGCAGTATCTGATCAAATTCTGTCTGTTCTTTATAAAATCCCATTGTTTAAACATCTTTTTCATATTTCGTTTGAATTTGCAGATATGGCCACTATGCTAGATCAATACCTTGTTCTTGTAAATCTTCTCTCTTTCAATTTTCCTTCATTGTCCAAAATATCTTTATAAGTCACAATTTTATCGTAGTTAATTAAATTTGGGCAAGCAAAAGCTTCCATTGTTGAAAGCCATTCAGGTATCTTAATATAATTTTTTTTCCCATTCCGAAAGAAGTGCATTCCTTATAAAATGGTTTTGAAAATATCTATGTATTTTATTCTTCCCATGCCACAGAACCGCATGCCAACCAACTTGTAGGTCATGCCCCTCTAGGTACAATAGTCTTTTGTCTCTAAGCATTATCCATTCTTTAAGCCATGTTAAAATAGTTGCTTGGTAGCATAACCTCCAGTCCGACAGTCCAAATCCTCCACTTTCTTTTGCTTCTTGTAGAATTTTCACTCTAATTCTAGATTTTTTTCCTTGCCAGATAAATTTTAATATTGTTGTATTCAGTTCATTAAAAAAAAAGGGCTTTTCCCAGTCTTACAGAAATCGTTTGAAATAAAAAGAGTATTTTTGGTAAGATACTCATTTGACTGTTGCTTTTCTCCCTAACATTGAAAGTTGGAAATTTTTCCACTTTTCCAAATTCAACTGTTATGGTTCCAGCTAAGTTCAAAGAACTTCCAGGTATTGATTTCCCTAAAAGTCTTTTATTACTTCAAAATGTCAGCACAGGCACAATGGAGGGATGCTAAGATCTAAGTTCTCTTCCTCTGAGCAGTTAAATTATCAGCATGTTCCCTCCCTAAATTAGCGGTCATATATCACATTATCCAATTAGTGTGAAGGTCAAAGGTTTCCTTCCTCTTTCTTTCCCGGGCTTTACCCCCACCCTCTAAGCTCTGTATTAACCCCAAAAATACCAGACAGTTCTGCATATTGTCAAAAGTAAGAATATACAATCTTTGCAGCGTTGACATCAACTTTATTTGTTTTAGCAGTCTTACATAGTTATCTTCTTTTATTGTTACACATCTTGCTGTTAGATAAATTCCCAAATATTTAACTTTTTTAACTATTTGAAGATTTGGTTGTTGTTGTTTTTTGTTCGTTGATTTTTTTTTTCTGTTAGATTCTTTGTTAGGTCAATGTGTCTGTTGATGGAATTGCTGGTGGATGGTAACATGGGTGGTGATTTTAGTGCCGGTACAATCAAATTGGTGTTGTTTGGTGTCAGTGGGGATAAAGATTAAGGATTTGGGATTGTGGCATTTGGCTGCCAGCCGGTGTTTGTGGATCCTGGTTTTTAATTGACGGGATGTTTGTCCCACGTAGAATTGGTTGCCATCATTACAGTTGATTTTGTAGATTTCTTTGTTTCTTTCATCCTTCTGTGTCTTGTCTTTGGTTCTGGATAATTGGCTGTAGGTTTTTGAGCTATTGCTATTCCTAAAGATTGGAGAATTCTGGCTGTCATTGTGTCATTGATGCAATGAACATGAATTTGAGCAAGCTCCAGGAGACAGTAGAGGACAGAAGGGCCTGGAGTGCTACAGTCCATGAGGATCACAAAAAGTCGTGTACAACTTAGCAACCAAACAACAACACAGAGTAGTTATAACAGATGATTAAGTTGGATATATACTCAAAGTTTTGCCTGCTGATGACCCCTGGGCAAAAGATTTTGAAAAACTCCAAAGTGTCTTTGGTTAAAAGAAGTCTTCATTTCCTCAAATTTTAACAATGTTAATTTTTTCCTCTAAACTTATGGCATGAGTCTATGTGAGAAAGTATTCATTTTTTGTTATTGGCTAACTAAAGTACATCTTTGTTAGGTTCGGTGAAATTTAAAAAATGGGACATAGCATTGGCTGAATAGTTAAAGCAAAAGTAGTGAAGAAACCTTTTGTTAAAGATCATTTAATTCACATATTATCATATTAATACAGTAATTCTTTGTATGTGCCCATACAAAAGGATTTTGGAATCAAAAGCCTATGGATGTTTAAAATTGCAAATTGTCCTCAAGATTATAAGTATTCTTTTTATTCTCCCAAATTGTCTGTTTTTCTTTAGCTCTTGTGCTGTTTTTGTTTTTGTTCATTATTGTGCTTTTTAATTTGTTTGGGGTTGCACTCTTTAAATAAAAACAGGATGGTGGGAAAAACGATCATGGGTACAGTTTAAAATACAAAATATGCAAATTGGGAGATAAGGATAAAGAGAGAGGACAAAACCAAAATAGAAATCAATAATCATGCTGAGAATAGCTGAAGGAGAAATAGCAAATTATGGCGTGATTTGCATTTATGATGAATTGCACTTAAGCTGTATATTGTACATATTCCCAGTTTTAATCAATCAGTGTTTGTTATACAGGAAGAATGCTGCGTTGCTTCTCACCCTCATTATATATTTTTTTTCTGCAGCTCTTTTTCTGCTTCCTCCTTCTGTCTGCCTGTGCTTTGAAAATTAGGGAGTGCCCAGTGTAAAAAAAAATGAAATATATACTGAGATATGAAATGCACACTAACTGTTTATTTTAATACCCTCTGGAGACTTTGGATGTTCCTTGTGTTTCTTAGAAACTGGTTCATGCATGTTTTTTTCCCCAGTGGAACCTTCCTCTCATTAAATGTCATTGGGTCTTGATCCCTCCCCCAAAGTGCTGTATCACATCTCATGCTGTCAGTTCTACCTTGTTGCCTAGCAATTATCGAAACCCAGCAAAACCAGAAAGTAAAACCTGAAGGCTGGCTGAGGAAAGAAAGAAAATAAATAAATACATCTGGTTTCCTAGGTCTCACTTGAAGGAGAGGCTTAAATCTATTCTTATTGGGAATCAAAATGTCAAGGATAGTTCGGTGTGTTTTTCTCCATTCTGTCATTAATCCGAGGGGGGGGGGAGCTATCTTCATTAATCTGGAAGCATATCTAAGATATACGAAGAAACCTAAGGGCTACATCACAAATCTTGAGGTCACCTACAGGTCTGGACTCAATGGCCTTAGGCGCCTGCATAGAAAACACAAGACTAAGTAAACTTTGTGCCTCCATCTTTGTTTTCCTTCCTTCCTTCCTTCCTTCCTTCCTTCCTTCCTTCCTTCCTTCCTTCCTTCCTTCCTTCCTTCCTTCCTCCTTCCCTCCCTCCGTCTCTCCTTTTCTCCCTCCCTCCACCTTCTTTCCCTCCTTCCTTCCCTCCCTTCTTCCTTCCTCCTTCCTTTAACCATCCCTTCCTTCCTCCCTCTCCTTCCTTCCTTCCTGCCTCCCTCCCTCCTTCTCTCTCTCCTTTTCTCCCTCCCTCCACCTTCTTTTCCTCCCTCCCTCCTTCTTTCCCTCCCTTCCTTCCTCCTTCCTTTCACCATCCCTCCCTTCCTCCCTCCCTCCTTCCTTCCTTTCTCACTCATTCTTTCCTTTCCTTTCCTTCCTCCCTCTGTTCCTTCCTTCTATGCCATCCATCTCACTGTTGCTGAGCAACATCATAAAAAAAACACTAAGAGTATTAAAACCTTCAAACCTTAAAAACGACAGCATTTAGAATTAACAAAAACTGGGTAAACGTTGGAACCAATAGATAAAGCAGGAGGAAGAATCACTGGGTGAGGATCATCCCATTTCTGCTCACCTTGAGAACTTCCCATAAGCTTCTAATCAGACTGTACCCCCCAATGTGTCATAAGGGAATCTTTAAGGCACTCAGCATTCAAAGCGAGGTGAAGATGGAATTGCATATTTTGTCGTTTCTTTCTGTTGATGTTCAGGCATCAATTGCTTGTGCTCTTTCCACCAGCTGGACATCTGCAGCCATCAATCAATAACAATACTTGCTGACTGGAGACTAACAAATGTTCAAAATTTATCCTAGATTACTTGTTTGTCTTCATTGTTCTACCCTTGCAGGGTATGTGATATTTTGGGAAGCTTTTATCTGCTTCGTGCCTTTCCACTATTTGCTTGTTTCTCTTCTAAGTTGTGCTTTTGTATTGTTCTCCTAAGAAAAGCTTAAGGATATGCTGCTCTTGTTGTTCTTGGATACACACAGATAAGGTGAGTGTAATTACCTGTCACACTCGCTTTACGTACTAATGAGCCTACTTGCTTGGAAATATAATCAATCAGTCCTGTGTTAAGTGACTTGGTATAAATCCAGGGTCCAAATTTTTGTTCCATTGCCTTTTCTTGGATGCAAAATGTTTGTTGCCGTTGTATAACGGCAACTGCTCCATTACTCAACCACTGCCAAAAGACATAGAACTTAGAATAATAGAGTTGGAAGAGACCTCAAAGGTCTTCAACTCCAACCCTCTCATTGAGCAGGAGACCATTTCAGACAAATGGTTGTCCAGTCTCTTCTTGAAAGCCCCCAGTGATGGAGCACCCACAACTTCTGAAGACAAGCTGTTTCACTGGTTGATTGCTCTCACCGTTAGGAAATTTCTCCTTAGTTCTAGGTTGCTTTTCTCCTTGGTTAGTTTCCATCCGTTGTTTTTTGTTTTTCCTTATGGTGCTTTGGAAAATAGCTTGACCCCCTTGTCTTTGTAGGGGCCTCTCAAATATTGGAACACTGCTATCATATCACCCCTAGTCCTTCTTTTCATTCAACTAGATTAGGGTTGTCAAACTCAATTTCATTGAGGGTTGTATCAGCATTGTGGTTGCCCTCAGGGGCCAGATGGGTGTGGCCAGGGTAGGTGCGGCCTACTAGGTGGTCATGGATGGAGTGGGTGTGGCCTACTGAGTGGGTGTGGCCAGCTCTACATCATTTGTGTCAAGGGTGCCTGTGGGGGCCTGGGCAGGAGTGGGACAGAACTGAGGGTCTCTGGCAGAAGGGGGTGAGACCAGGGCAAGTGCCAAGGCATGGTCCACTGGAGGAGCCTCACTGTTCCTCTCAGGCCATGTGGGGGGGCTGGATGGTGGTGCGGGCTGCCTGGAGCCCTGGGCAGCAGAGGTCAAATGCCCAGCTGGGCCACATGAAACCGCATCCGACCCCTGGGCCTTGTGTTTGACATGTCTGGACTAGATATACCCAATCCCAGGAACTGTTTGCTTATAATCCATTTGCTTATAACATTTGCTTATAATCCTCTTATCTTACTACAAGGAAGAGTCTGTTACATCTGACCAACGTAAGTTTTAGTAGCAATAACAACCCAGAGACCAAAATGGCAGGTTTTGAACTAGGAATTAATTCTCTGAAATGCAAACTTTCGGTCAGTGGTGAAAGAAATCTTCACCTCCCCATTCCTGGCAAGTTTGAAACAGCATTATCTGTGCCAGAGGAAAAGGCAAAAGCAAAATGGCCTCCTATTGCTTTCTGATCATATTCACTATTGGCAACAGAGAGTCGGGATCAATATTGCATATTTTCAAGCTCTCCTGTTCTTCCTCAGAGAAGACATCAAACAGGAAGGAGAGAATTGTGCCTCCAGGAAACTGTTGACGTCTCTCGGAATGGATGCGTTTTAAGTTGGTTTGTCCGATCCAGACAATTACAGGAAACCCAGTGTCACGGTTCCGACAGATGAAACTCTTCAAAAGAACTTCAAGGCGTTATTTACCTTAAAGAATCTTTATTTTGAGTAGCATAATATCAGCACTGCATAATCGAAGCCAAAAACTGAATTCCCCTCCCCTGAGCACATAGTATCAAAGCACAATTCCCTCCTCCAATTAACAGTCATAAATCACATTCCCCAATTAGCTTGAAGCGCGGGCTTCCCCTCCAGTTCTCCTGCCTGCCAAATCCTTATCAGCTCTGGTTACAATAACCTTGCTTCTCACTCTAGGTTTGGTGCTGTTATGTCTAGCTGGACTCTCGTTCACATCCCCGCCCCTCCCAGCATCATCAAACTCTAAAAGCAAAAGGTAAAAAATGGCTACATTTCCATCTGTTGTCAATGCAAAAGCATCTGATGTTAGCAGCACTGACACCCAGCATGTTTCTGTAGACATTTTCTATATATCTTCCACTTTCAATATCTTTTTTCAGAGGCAGCTGAATATTTTGAAGCCTTTGCTTGCTGCCACCAGAAAGAGGCACTCTCCTCCCCATTTGGATCAAATCTTATCTTCTGCCTGTTGATGTTCATTCCTATATTCCTAGATTATTCTCATGAGTGTATGTTTCGCTGTTGTTATTATTGGTAGTGCTTTCAAAATCATCACCAATTATGTACATTTTACACGATTCCCATGCGCGATAGCCACCCAGGCAAATGATGTGCATTGAATAACAGGCTACCCAAAGCCACGTACCATGAAATTTGAACCAAAACCATATTGAACAGTCATTGGAAGTATATGCCATTTTAGATGAACAAATGACAGAATGTGACTTGCCATCATTTGTGAATTGCCATCATGCCAGAAGAGATGGTGGGAAGCTGTGGGAAGGAAGGAAGGAGGGAAGGAAGGAAGGTCAAGGTAGATAGATAGGGAGGGAGGGAGGGAGGGAGGGAGATTGGAAGGTCATGGAAGTGAGGGAGGTCAAGGAAGGAAGGAAGGAAGGAAGGAAGGAAGGAAGGAAGGAAGGAAGGAAGGAAGGAAGGAAGGAAGGAAGGAAGGTAGGTTAAGAGAGTTCGGGAGCTCAGTCCAAAGGTCATGGAAGGGAGGGAGGACAAGGAAAGAAGGAAGAAAGGAAGGAAGGAAGGAAGGAAGGAAGGAAGGAAGGAAGGAAGGAAGGATGGATGGAAGGAAGGAAGGAAGGAAGGAAGGAAGAGAAGAAGGAAGATCAAGGAAGGGAGGAAGGACCATTGGTTGGTCTCCTAATACATAAGATATGAGGGGCTCTATTCTCCTCCTTTTCTTCTCCTCCTCCTCCTCCTGCTCCTAAACCACAATCCCTTCTAGCACTGATGATGTAGTTTGCTAATGAAATGTCTGCAAGAAAACTACCAAACACTAATAAACATCTCAGTTCTCCTCCTCCTCCTCCTCCTCCTCCTCTTCCTCTTCCTCTTCCTCTTCCTCTTCCTCTTCCTCTTCCTCTTCCTCTTCCTCTTCCTCTTCTTCTTCTTCTTCTTCTTCTTCTTCTTCTTCTTCTTCTTCTTCTTCTTCTTCCCCCTTCCCCCTTCCCCCTTCCCCCTTCTTCCATATTCTTCAATATGCTGCTGAAAACTCCATTCTTTATATAAATAAACTCTTTAGTGAAGGGCAGGGGAAAAAGCTTTCCCTCGAAACACGTTTCAATCGTTCCTTCCCCTTCCTTTCTTCCGTGGAAACGAAATGAATGGAATATGAGGCCTATTATCTGGGCTCCTAAATGATTGCTTTTGAAAAAGGCATTTAGCGGAGAAAGATGGAGCCAGATAGCAGGACCCAGGCTTCAAGCGCGCACAATAGGGATAACAAAGGAAGCGCGATCAGCTTGTCAACAGAAGCTGATTCAGATACGCTCAGGTAAGAGAAACAGATAAAAAGCAATTCCTCTCCAAATGAAATCTCGTAAAATATTTGGTTTAAAATGCCCCCTAGTGGTTCCACTCAATTCTTGGTCTCTTGTTACAAGTTGCTTCCAGGCTACGGGCAAGAAAATGCGTAGTTGTCTCACATTCGATCTGACGGAGATTTTATCTTTTTAACTGCAACATTAGTGACTTGACTTCTCCTCCTCCTCCTCCTCCTCCTCCTCCTCCTCCTCCTCCTCCTCCTCCTCCTCCTCCTCTTCTTCTTCTTCTTCTTCTTCTTCTTCTTCTTCTTCTTCTTCTTCTTCTTCGTCTTCTTCTTCTTCTTCTTCTTCTTCTTCTTCTTCTTCTTCTTCTTCTTCTTCTCCTCCTCCTCCTCCTCCTCCTCCTCCTCCTCCTCCTCCTCCTCCTCCTCCTCCTCCTCCTCCTCCTCCTCCTCTCCATTATTCAGCAAAGAATGCCACACTACATTTCTTTGCAAACACTAAGAATTGCTCATTTTCATGCATTGCTGTTTTTTTAAAAAAATATTTTGGCCACATTGCAAGCCACAGGGGCAGAAAGATATATGAATTTTGCTAACTGATACTATCACTGAGTAACAGTATTCTTCTCTTAGGAAAGTCCCCCACCACCACCACACACACATACACCATCCCCCCAAAGAAGCCATCAGAGTCTGCCTTCCTAGAACTGAACTATAACTAGCCACATTTCCAATGAAATTTTACCCCTTTTTAATTAAGAATAATATATGTTTGTGAGCATAAGAGTGTTTGTGTGTGTTTGTATTTACATTTATATAGTTATACTTCTCTCTCTGTGTGTGCATATCTTTGTGTGTGTGTGTGTGTGTGTGTGTGTGTGTGCGCGCGCGCGCGCGCGCAAATACCACCAACGGCTTCATGTCATCATATCCAAAGCAAATCATATCAAATCACGTTTGATGAAACGCTGTTTCATGTCATCATATCCAAAGCAAATCATATCAAATCACGTTTGATGAAACGCTGTTTCATGTCATCATATCCAAAGCAAATCATATCAAATCACGTTTGATGAAACGCTGTTTCTGAATTTGCTGCACTGTTCTAACTTGGATATTTGCAATATACAGTATTTTTTAAAACGCTGCATTTAAGCTTATTCATTAACTCCAGCAACCTATTAGAGGACTCAGTTAATCATCTGCTGCAATAGCTTAATCAAAGTAATTAATTGCTATCAAAACTGGGCTCAATCTGTGGCTCATTCTGACGTCACTTCAAAGCCTCCTAAATAAATGAAATTACATTGAGCTATTCTGTTTTCATTCCAAATATATCGATGATCCGTATTTCAGCTGGATTATTATTTTTTCTCACAAAAGCAAACCCAATATTAATCCCTCGGTGTGTAAAAACAATCACAGAACTCATTTTATCCTAGTATATAAAATTCCTTTATGTTCTCACCCATTTCCCCGCTCCATCGTTTTCATCCCCCCCCTTCCTCTTGACTCAGCACTGACAGAAGATAAATTAATTTCTTCCTTCCTTGCCTCCTAAGAACCTGGATTCCAGATAAGAACATGAGAATGGATCAAGGCACCAGGATGACCAACCCAAAGTCACGGGAAGGACATTAAAAACCCATTCTTCCCCATGGAACTGTCTGCTCTCCTGTGACGCTGAATGCCATAACACTAATTATTACTATGAAGCTTTTGACTGCTAATAGATTATTCTGGCACTATGCAGGAAGGATATATGTGTATGTATATATATATATATATATATATATATATATATATATATATATATATATATATCTTTGGTTGTTTGGATTTTCTCCCGCGTCAAATTGGAAGTGTCTTGGTGACGTTTCGACGAAGTCTCATTCATCATCTTCAGGCTGGTGTTTTCGGCTTTGTGCTCCTAGAAGCACGAAGCTGAAAACACCAGCCTGAAGATGACTAGAGCACGAAGCCAAAAACACCAGCCTGAAGATGACGAATGAGACTTCGAAATGTCGCCAAGACACTTCCAATTTGACGCGGGAGAAAACCCGAATAACCAAAGACCTACATACAAACACCCGCGAAAACCTCAGAAAACAAACAAATATGGGAGAGAGAAATCTTTTGCCTTGTATCAGCTCAAACTAGAGCCATCCACAGGCAGCAGCCACAACTGTGACATCATATACATTTCTAAAATTTGGATTGCTAGCAAAGAATTAAGGGAGAACTGGAATAGCTATTTCGAACTCTTTAGCTCTTTTCATATATATCCCAAATATATTCTTACATTTTCCATAAACCTATGGGTCAACCTATTCCCCAAAGCACCAGAAGGCAGGACAAGAAGTAAGGCATGAAAACTAATCAAGGAGAGAAGCAACCTAGAACTAAAGAAAAACTTCCTAACAATGAGAGCAACTAACCAGTGGAACTGCTTGCCTCCAGAAGTTGTGGGTGATCCATCACTGGACGCTTTTAAGAAGAGATCAGACAAATATGAAATGATAAAGGGTCTCCTGCTTGAGCAGGGGTTTGGATTAGAAGACCTCCAAGTCCCCTTCCAGCTCTGTTATTCTGTTCTTATTCTATTATTCTTTCTGTTTCCCTCACCCAAACTAAAGTGCCAAATCTTTAAGGATTATGAAGACATCCTTTTTTGTTTGAGTTTCTCATGAACATTTTTAAGGTGCACGGCAATCTATGCACAGATACTAAGCCTTTTGAAATGTGATATTGTTTTCAAGTATTGGGAGTAAGCAGAATAACAGGTTTTAATCCTCTCTGGATCAATTATAATCTGTAGCAGATTTGCAAGTAAACTGCAGTGTTTTCTTCAAACACGGTGCACACAGAGGCAAGATGATGGGTTATGCAAAACAGACAATAAAGGCTGGAAACAAACCAACAAAATGACATACCTTGAAAGGACCCTTTCATTTCAATCAATATGGCAAGGTACATTAAAGCTTCCATTCACTTCTCCCAGGGAAGAAAGAAGAAAGAAAGAAAGAAAGAAAGAAAGAAAGAAAGAAAGAAAGAAAGAAAGAAAGAAAGAAAGAAGAAAGGAAGGAAGGAAGGAAGGAAGGAAGGAAGGAAGGAGGGAAAGAAAGAAAGAAAGAAAGAAAGAAAGAAAGAAAGAAAGAAAGAAAGAAGAAAGAGGAAATGAAAGAAACAGAGAAAGAGGAAGGAAGGAAGGGAAAGAAAAAAAGAAGGAAAGAAGAAAGGAAGGAAGGAAGGAGGGAAAGAAAGAAAGAAAGGAAGAAAGAAAGAAAGAAAGAAAGATAGAAGAGAAGATATCTGAATTTATCTACATGAATAAACAGACTTTAATCTCAGAGTTTGATCCAAAAAGATTCATGTCATTAATCCCTGATTCAAGAGACTCTTGAACCACACGAAGGAAGGAAGGAAGGAAGGAAGGAAGGAAGGAAGGAAGGAAGGAAGGAAGGCAGGAAGGCAGGCAGGCAGGAAGGAAGGAAGGAAGGAAGGAAGGAAGGAAGGAAGGAAGGAAGGAAGGAAGGAAGGAAGGATCCAAGAACCAATATACTTTTCTAAAAGATGGAGTTATTTTTGAGTTCTCTTCCCCTCCCCCCTCCCCCCAAAAGACAATACAAGGTAGATTCTATTTAGTTCAGTTCTATTTTGGATTGAATATTTTTTGAGGAAACAGACGGTTTTGAACGTTTTGCTGCTCTTGCTGTTTTTATTAATGCTTGAAGGAGATTCTTGTTTACATCTTATTCTGGAAAGACCTTGCAAGGGATTTATTGGAGAGGTTTGAAATCAAGATATTAAATAAATGCATGTGAATTTATTTCATTCACATGAATGAGAGCTTAAAGACTAGGACATTAAAACTGGCAGAGAATCCTTCTGGTGTTTTTTTTTTTTCCGAATATTTGCTAAAGGATTTATGGGATTGCATTCTATTTATTCATGAAACAGTTGTTAAAACATGCACTTTTTGTTCTTATAAAGTTCTGAAATCACACTGACAAAATGGGATTAGTGGTTCATTTGCAAATTCAGAAGCTGTGTTTCTCATGGGATACTTCCAGAAATTAGATCATTTAAAGAGAACATGACTAATCAATCAGAATGGAGCTGGAAGAGACCTTGGAGGTCTTCTAGTCCAACCACCTGCTCAAGCAGGAGACCCTTATACCATTTCAGCAAGTAACTGTCTAGTCTCTTCTTAAAAACCTCCAGTGATGGAGTGCCCACGATTTCTGAAGGCAACTTCTGTTCCACTGGTTAACTGTCCTTGCTGTTAGGAAGTTTCTCCTTAGTTCTAGGTGGCTTCTCTCCTTGATGAGTTTCCATCCGTTGCTTCTTGTCCTTCCTTCAGGTGCTTTGGGGAATAGCTTGACTCCCTCTTCTTTGGGACAGCCTCTCAGATACTGGAATACAGCTGTGATGTCCCCCCTAATCCTTCTTTTCTCTAGACTGGCCATACCGAAATCCTACAACGGTTCTTCCTATGTATTAGTCCCCAGGCCTTTAATCATCTTAGTTGCTCTTCTTTTGTGCTATGAATTTATGGAGCAATACAAACAAATACTACAGAGACGCAATCGTGCCGTTTCCTTGGCGATGATACAAAACAATATTTGTAATTGCCTAATTTGCATATTTTATATATATATCAGCCTTTCTCTATTGCATCCTGATATGGCATTCAACTATTAGTCAGGTGCAACCCATCTCATTTGTCTCTTGAGAAACCTATATGCGGGTCAAGAAGCAACAAAGAGCCGAGGTGGCGCAGCAGTTAGAGTGCAGTACTGCAGGCCACTTTAGCTGACTGTGTTCAGCAGGTCAGCGGTTCAAATCTCACCGGCTCAAGGTTGACTCAGCCTTCCATCCGTCCGAGGTAGGTAAAATGATGACCCAGATTGTTGGGGGCAATGTAAATATATATATACATTGCTTACTGGTGTACACCGCTTAGAGAGTGCTTGCACTTAAAGCGGTATATAAGTCTCATAAATAAATAAATAAACAGTGAGAACTGGACACGGAACCACTGATTGGTTCAAAATTGGGAAAGGAGTCCGGCAAGGCTGTATTCTGTCGCCCTGCCTATTTAACTTATATGCAGAGCACATCATGAGAAAGGCAGGGCTAGATGAATCAAAAATTGGAATTAAGATTGCCGGGAGAAATATCAACAACCTAAGATATGCAGATGATACCACTCTAATGGCAGAAAGTGAAGAGGAACTAAAGAGCCTCTTGATGCAAGTGAAGAAGGAGAGTGCAAAAGTTGGCTTGAAACTCAACATTAGGAAAACCAAAATCATGGCATCCAGCCCTCTCAATTCCTGGCAAATAGATGGGGAAGAAATGGAGGTAGTGACAGATTTTATCTTCCTGGGCTCCAAGATCACTGCAAATGGGGACTGCAGCCAAGAAATTAAAAGATGCTTGCTCCTGGGTAGGAAAGCTATGGCAAATCTAGACAGCATACTAAAAAGCAGAGACATCACCCTGCCAACAAAAGTACATATAGTCAAGGCCATGGTTTTCCCAGTTTCAATGTATGGCTGTGAAAGCTGAACCATAAGAAAGGCTGAGCGCCAAAGAATGGAGGCCTTTGAACTATGGTGCTGGAGAAGACTCCTGCAAGTCCTGTGGACTGCAAGGTGATCAAACCGGTCAGTCCTAGAAGAGATCAACCCCGACTGCTCTTTAGAAGGCCAGATCCTGAAGTTGAAACTCAAATACTTTGGCCACCTAATGAGAAGGAAGGACTCACTGGAGAAGAGCCTGATGCTGAGAAAGATGGAGGGCAATAGAAGAACGGGACGACAGAGAATGAGGTGGCTGAATGGAGTCACTGAAGCAGCAGGCGTGAGCTTAAATGGACTCCAGAAGATGGTAGAGGACAGGAAGGCCTGGAGGAACATTGTCCATGGGGTTGCGATGGGTTGGACACGACTTTGCAACTAACAACAACAACATAAACAAATACAGACATCTTTCACCCAAGCTTGCAACTACAGAGACGCAATCGTGCTATTTCCTTGGCAATGATGCAAAACAATATTTGTAATTGCCTAATTTGCATATTTTTTTAAAAAAAAATATCTCAGCCTTTCTCTATTGCATCCCAATATTGCATCCAGCTATTAGTCAGGTGCAACCTAATAAATACACTTCCTCCCCCACCCTCGAGATTTTCTAAGGATTTGAATAATTTATAATTACAGCTTTCCGGAGGAACTAAGAATGGAATAGATGGAAAACAAAAACTTAGCCCGGCTGAAAATAACTCAGGCTTCTTTATTTTTAGAACTGCCTATGTCAATTTTGTTCTTTTGCTAATTTTCTTCTGATCTGGAAGATAGCAGTTCTCTAATAGTTGAATCCTTCAGAAGTAAATAGATCGCCTTCAGATAATCGACTGTCTCCACGCCCATTTCTGAAGGAAGAACGTTTAATTTTAATTTCCTGTCACTAAAATTTTAAGGAGGGGCAGGCAAGTTGCCAAGGTCCCCATAAGCCAGAATGGCAGGTACTTTAGAATAATGCCACATTTGAGGAAGATAAAACTACTTACTGACGCAGTGTAAAAAAAAGGGGGGGAGGAGAGAGGAAAAGAATAAAATCAAATATTTTGGGAAGAATAACAGGACTTGAGAAGGCAGGAAACTCACTGGTTTTGGGTTGTTTTTTTTTTCTCTCCTATAGAAAGCTTAAGAAAGGAACTAATTTTTTTCTCCTAAAGTCATAAGTCAAAGGAAAAACAAAGAGACATTGTTCCTTGTTCGACAAATGTGTTAGCTACCGGTTCCTAGCAAACTAGTTTCTTTTCCAGTCGAAAAGGACGGAGGAACAGGGATCACCGTAGATATAAAATATTGTGAAATTAGGGAGGGAGGGAGGGAGGAAGAAAGGAAAGGCGGGAGCAAGGAAGGAAAGAAGGGAGGTAGGGAGAAAGGGAAGGAGAGAGGAAGGAAGGGAGGGAGGAAGAAAGGAAGAGAGGAAGGAAGGGAAGGAGGAAGGGTGGGAGAGAGGAAGGAAGGGAGGGAGGAAGGGAAGGAGAGAGGAAGGGAGGGAGGGAGGGAGGAAGGGAAGGAGAGAGGAAGGAAGGAAAGGAGGAAGAAAGGAAGAGAGGAAGGAAGGGGAGGAGGAAGGGTGGGAGAGAGGAAGAAAGGGAGGGAGGAAGGGAAGGAGAGAGGAAGGGAGGGAGGGAGGGAGGGAGGGAGGAAGGGAAGGAGAGAGGAAGGAAGGAAGAAAGGAAGAGAGGGAGGAAGGGAGGGAGGAAGGAAGGGAGGGAGAGAGGAAGGGAGGGAGGGAGGAAGGGAAGAAGAGAGGAAGGAAGGAAGGGAGGAAGAAAGGAAGAGAGGAAGGGAGGGAGGGAGGGAGGAAGGGAAGGAGGAAGGTTGGGAGAGAGGAAGGAAGGGAGGGAGGGAGGAAAGAAGGGAAGGAGGGAGAGAGCAAGGAAGGAAAGAAAGGAGGGAGGGAGGAAGAAAGGGAGGGAGGGAGGGAGGCAGGGAGCAAGGAAGGAAGGAAGGGAGGGAGGAAGGAAGGAAGGAAGGAAGGAAGGAAGGAAGGAAGGAAGGAAGGAAGGAAGGAAGGAAGGAGGATTTTTTGAGGCTCCCTGACAGCTTCCTACAGAGGAACTCAGTAAGAGATAAGATAAGATAACCTTTATTGTCATTTTTTTTTTACTGTGGGCACAACCGCACAATCAAAAATGAAATTTAGCTGCCTGCTCTCAAAGTGAAACACATAGATGACACACACCTAAAACATACTACATACAACATTTGTATAGACATATGTTGTAGAAGCTGGTAGGAAGTCCAAAAACACTCCCACCCCCACAGCACCCGTGGTCATTCTGTTTCACAATTGAGGTAAGGAAATATTTCTGAAAAGATGACCCAGTAAGACATGGGTTGTCTGGTTGATAAATAAAAGTATAAAATTAGGAAAGATGGGAATTTGCATAAAAGGGGGTAAAGTCTGGTTCATTTCCTCTAGGCAGGAGTGCGCAACATTGCCAGAATGTGTTGATACGTCACTTTCAGAAAGAATTCCCAGAATATTAGCCTAACTCAAGATGCAGTGAGGTGAAGATGTTGGACAAGAAGTGAGGAGATTCAAGTTCTCATCTCAGCCACAGAAGTTCCATGGGTGGCTTTGAACCAGTCTTCCTCTCTCAGCTTCTTCCACAGGGTTATTTTGCAGGGAAAAGTTGAGTTCTTTGCCACTTTGAGCCCCCAAAGGAAAGACACCATGTTCCACTAACAAATAAAATTTGTCAGGCTATATTTGTCCTCATAAAATCCAGCTATGAACCATAGAAACAGGAAGGGTGAGGAACGGTGAAGCAACCTTAGCAGTTTCTGCTTGGAAAGGTCACCCTACAGTCCCCTTTCAATGTTATTTTTGCGCACGTCCCAAAGGTGCTGTTCCAAAAGTCAACTGAACTTTCTTGGGTTTTTTCCCCCCATGACAAGGTTTCACTTTTCATGCAGAGAATAGAGCTGGAAGAGAACTTGGGGGTCTTCTAGTTGAGCCTTGTCCTCAATTAGGACAACCTATACCATCTCAGACAAGTGGCTGTCCAATCTCTTCTTAAAAATCTCCAATGATGGAACACCCAGGATTTCTGAAGGCCAGCTGTCCTCACTGTTAGGAAGGTTCTCCTTAATTCCAAGTTGCTTCTCTCTTTGATCAGTTTCCAACCATTGTTTCTTCTCTTGCCCTCTGGTGCTTTGGAGAACAATATGTCCCCCTCTTTTGTGGCAGCCCCTCAAATACTGGAATACTGCTATCATGTTGCCCCTGTTTCTTCTTTTCTTTAGACTAGCCAAACCAAAGTCCTGCAGCCGATCTTCATATCCAAAAAAACTTCTTCTTCATAGAACTGTGAAGCAAAATGTTTTCAAGGAAAAGAAACCAAGACATTCCAGTTGACTTTGGAAAAAACACAATCATGACTGGGAGGATTGAGAATCTCCATGACTTGCCAAAGGAGTGGTTATATAATGGTTTATTAAACTATAATATATCACTAAGATATTTCAATTACTGGTAACCCACCGCAAAGCAAAATATCCACTGAGAAACAAAAACAAAGACAGTAGAACTTCCATATTTCAAAAAGAAAAATAATCCTTTTTACTATCCTTGTATTCCCTCCATCACCAAGAGATGAATGGAGAACAAAAAGATAAGAGCCGAGATGGGGGAAAAAAAACTTAATATGAAACAAGATATATAAATCTGTAGGCACTGATTCTCCAAAACATCTAGGGAATATTCGGGATTTTGAAAAAATGTTTTTCACCTAAGTGAATAGTCTCCTTCTTCAATTTAGTTTTTAACAAAAACTAAATCAGCCTAAGTTATAAAGTGTCTCTTGTCAATTCAGTTCAAATCCCTCTCTACTCTACTCTACTCTACTCTACTCTACTCTACTCTACTCTACTCTACACTACTCTACTCTACTCTACTCTACTCTACTCTACTCTACTCTACTCTACTCTACAATCTGTTTTCTATTCTATTCTATTCTATTCTATTCTATTCTATTCTATTCTACTCTACTCTACTCTACAATCTGTTTTCTATTCTACTCTACTTTACAATCTGTTTTCTATTCTACTCTACTCTACTCTACTCTACCCTACCCTACCTTACTCTCTACTCTCTACTCTCTACTCTCTACTCTCTACTCTCTATTCTATCCTATCCTATCCTATCCTATCCTATCCTATCCTATCCTATCCCATCATTCAATGTATTTGGAGATTGCCAAGCACAGTTGTCCCCAAATGACACCAAGGACCAATTTTGTGGATAACATTTTTTCCACAGACTTGGCAGAGGGAGGGATGGTTTCACATGTTAACTAGATCCTGCACATGCACAGATGAAGCTTCACTCATTTGCCCAGGCTGGTTCCAAAAAGGCCATGGACCACTTCCAATCCATGGACCAGAGTTTGGGAATCCCTGGCCCAGCATGTAGATCATTTCTTTTAATGGGTTTATCTTAATCATTAGGTTCTGTCAGTATATTTTTTTGTTTCTCTATGGGCATAAATGCATCAACAGCAATGCCCAGACTTATTTTGATCGGAGTCAGAAATAGAAAGAGGCAATCTGAAGCTGGGGATAAAGTGAAATTAGATTCTATGTGTATTTAGGAAAGAATAAATATGCCCCTTTCAAAGTAAATATAACCCTTGATCTGCAGTTTTGTTCTCTGAGCGATTTCAAATCCATTTTCCAGAATTATACATTTATGTGTCTCCCACACACACAAAAGCATACAAGTGTGTTATAATATTAAGGAAATATCCTATTTTACGGGATTAAAAGCAGTTGAGAGAAAAATGTGGACAATACCTGTAAATGAAGGTATATGGATATGCATTAGTGAAAATGCACACTTTCTCAAAACAGCTGCAAATAGACATTAAAGGAGATCTTACTTAAGGGATAAAGAACAAGAAACATCAAAAATGACAGATTCTAACTACTAAAAATCACCCTATAAATCTATAAAATTGCGGGATATTCTATGCAACAAATATTATTTCCCAAACTGGCAAATCCACTTTATCCTCTCAGCTTCCTTTCATTCTGTCTCAATCTCTCTACAGGTCTGAGCAACACCTCAACTGGGTTGTTGACTATTTATACAATGCCCTTTTTCCAGATACCTCTTTCTGTCTCAGCTGCAGTTCTGGTGGTTTGCAAAATTCTGGATTTCTTTAGTGTAACCTTGAAGAGATCTTTCTGCATATTTTTTATTGCCAAGCATTGCAAAATCTTTCAGGGACATTCATTCGCAGGCGTACACCCTATATTCTGCAATATGTCTTCCTATTTTGCCTCCCCTTTTTCACTGGAGAATTTCCAATTTTTCTAAACCTTCAATCAGAAAGTCCAGGGTGTTCTTAAATAAACAGCCATAATTACTTGGGGGGGGGGAGGAGGAAGAGTAAAAGATAAGGGGTACCCCCTTGAGCAATGAGTTTGCACAACCCTTCACGTTGCCCAATCCACAAGGGATATAAAATAACTCTTGTCACTGGAAGGAAAGTACTTTCTCTGGAGCCTCATCTAGAACAGCAGAAAGCACAGCGTAAGTGCAGAGAAACCATTTGCTTGCCATATAGGATAACTCATTAAGAAATGTATCGTTACTAAGAGGCATCTGTCTGGGTGTTCATCCTGAGATCTAATGAAGGGGCTAGAAAGTATGCTTAGTGTATGCTTATAGTTTGTTAAATTAGTGATTTGTGCGGATATGTATCACGTATCCTTAGACTGGGGTGGGAGTGTGTCTTTTGCTATGCATTTTCCGGGCAAGCTGGAATGTGAATGTCAAATTCCAAGGGTCTAAAAAACACAGTAACTCTGTCTCTACGAATTGTACAGGTTTAAAGATGCGTCTGATTCTGCTTTCCGGTCTTCTTCTTTTGGGAACCTTTCTGGTCAACGGACATGATGCAGATCCTGAGGGAGAAGGTAATAATTTTAATGTTTGAGACTGGGGAGGGAGCTTAGCACATAGGCAGACATAGGAGTGTGTTTGTGCTATTCCTGTTATCTGAATGCAGCACAGAGTGCAGAGAAGAGCAACAAAGATGATTGTTGGTTGTAGTTGGAGGCTACAACATATAAAGAACGTTGTGGGAATTGGGTATGTCTAGTGTAGTGAATCGCCAACATGATAGCCAACGTTCGATAGCGGATATGGCACAAGAAGAAGAAGTCTAGTGAAAAGGAGGACTAGGGCTCCAATGTTTGAGGGGCTGCCACAAAGAAGAGGGAGTCAAGCTATTCTCCAAAGCACCTGAAGGCAGGAGAAGAAGCTAAAAGATGGAAACTCACCAAGGAGAGAAGCAACCTAGAACTAAGGAGAAATTTCCTGACAGAACAATTAACCAGAGGAACACCTTGCCTCCAGAAGTTGTGGGTGCTCCATCACTGGAGGGTTTTAAGAAGAGATTGGGGAGTCATTTGTCCAAAATGGTATAGTGTCTCCTACTTGAGCAGGGACCTCCAATGTCCCTTCCAATTCTGTTATTCTGTTATCTGAATGTAAAAAGGCTCCTGGAGAGCAGAGTTAGTAAAAGATTTCCTCTGAAATTTTTTACTGATTAAGTCCAAACCAAAAACAAACCAATCAGAATCAGAATAGAGCTGGAAGGGACCTTGGAGATCTTCTAGTCCAGCCTCTTGGTCAAGCAGGAAACCCTATATCATTTCAGACAAGTGGCTGTCCAGTCTCTTCTTAAAACACTCTAGTGATGGAGCACCCACAACTTCTGGAGGCAAGCCGTTCCACTGGTTAATTGTCCTTGTTGTTAGGAAGTTTCTCTTTAATTCCAGGTTGCTTCTCTCCTTGATCAGTTTCCATCCATTGTTTCTTCTCCTGCCTTCTGGTGCTTTGGAAAATAATTTGACCCCCTGCTCCTTGTGGCAGCCTCTCAAATACTGGAATCCATCTATCATGTCCCCTCTAGTCCTGCAATCATAACTGTGGAAATCAGCACATCATGGCTGAAGCAAGGCTTGTAATGCAAGGATGTCTAACGCAAGGAAGAGCTTTCCAGTGTGTGAATTCCCACCTGGAACAGGATAATTAGGAAATCAAGTTTGCTGATGTCCTTCTTGTTCACAGAGGGCGAGGTTCAAGTAGACTTGAGAATGAGGTAATAATCTAATCCCCCCCCCCCGCCCAAGCCATTTCATTCATGCATTCTTCTGAGGACCGATATATATTAAGCCGAGATGCCTAACATTCACCTGAAGGATAAGTAGGCAAGTCCAAGAAAGTATAGTTGCTGGTTGTTTGAATGCCAACAACTTGGTGGCAGTTTGGTCAATTCGCCTTCCTGTGATTCCTGTAATGTGGTGTTGTTTTCCTTTCTAGTGCTGAATTCGGTGTTGTTAACTTTAATGAAACTTCAAAAAAAGTTCACCAACCTGTTCCATGCCTTCCTGACAGTCCACAAAGGTAAGAAACTTGAAGAAAAATAAAAAACCCTGGCTTTCCCTCGAAATGATGTGTTGTGTGTCTAATCACACTTGGCCAAATTCAAGTTCCATTCAGTTTGAATACTGGCTGCCTGTCTCTTACCAGAGCGTCTGTAGAGGCAGAGGTCAAAATAGGGAGCAGGAGCGTGCAATCTTTTCCAGGCTTGTCACACGTGCTACCCTTTCTTGTGGACTTCTTGTGGATTGCTGGGTTGCCATCTAATTTATTTTTATTTATTTATTTTTAAAATTTATAAGCCGCCCCACTCCCGAAGGACTCTGGGTGGCTAACAATAAAAAAAACACATAAAACATTACAAACAACAATACAAAAACATTCATCCAGGGGTCAGATTTTATAAACCTCAGGCCTGCCGGAAAAGCCAGGTCTTAAGTAGCTTATGGAAGACCAACAGGGTGGGAGCTGTCCTAATCTCCGGGGGGAGCTGGTTCCAAGACATGGGCGCCATCACAGAGAAGGCCCTCCTCCGCAGCCCCGCCAAATGGTACTGCTTGGCCGACGGGGCCCGAAGGAGGCCCAGCCTGTGGGATCTAACTGGATGTAGGGAACTATGAGGTAGTAGGCAGTCTCGCAAATAGCCTGGCCCTGAGCCATATAGGGCTTTAAAGGTAATGACCAACACCTTGAATTGGACCCGGAGACCAATAGGCAATTGGACCCGGAGACCAAATTGAGTGAAAATAGCAGAAACAACCTATGCATCTTTTCTTAGCCCGGTTTCCAGATTTGTACCTCTGTCTGCAGCTTCCAAACCCACAGAGAATGGCCCCCAAACAGCAAGGATCTCTTGATCTCCTGAACGGAGCCATTTCTACAACAACAACTCAATCTAATCAGTTCAACCCAAAATCAAAGTTTCATTTTTTCCCCACCTCAAGCACAAAGTCCAGAAACGGTCTCCCTGTAGAAACAAAAGCGCTTTTTGTTCTTGTCTTTAATCAAAACAATCAATTTAGCCGTCTCTGCCAACTCCATCAACTTCTGTAGCCATTCGTCCATGGTGGGAAATGAAAAGTCCTTCCATTTTTGTGCATACAATAGCTTTGTTGCCATCAACATATACAAGATCAAAGTTCCATTTTTGGGGGGGGGGCGCAAGTCATTTTCCATTAAGCCCAGAAGAAAAGTTTCTGATTTCATCTTTATCTTTACTTCAAGGATGTTCTGTATTAAAATATGAATCCTTCTCTAATATTTCTAAGAAAAAAAACTAGAATAAAGACATATTTCAGATCAGAAGTGGGCCAACTTGGAAGTCCAGAACGGTTCAGTGCTTTTCTTCCAAATAAAAAAAGGACCAGATTTTTCTTTACATTAAAAAAAAACAACAACAACCAGAAATGATTCATGCTGTTTGGCCCATTGGCAAAACCCCGTTTTTTCTCTCTTTGCCGCTCTCTGTGGCGCTTCCTTTCAGAACTAAGGGCCAAAAATCACACTTGCTTTGTCTTCTTCTAAACTATGTTTAATAGAAGAGGGAAAACAAAAAAGTAAACAAAAAAATAGCATGAGTTGTGGAGCGTTTTTTTTTGCTGTCAATCATTTGCTTCTTCCTTGTGTTTCTAGCCCGATCCTTTGGGAGTGGCAGTGAAAGATTGTACGTGAGCAACAAGGAAATCAAAAACTTTGAAGCTCTCAAAGTCATTTGTAAGCAAGCCGGTGGCCATATCCCTTCCCCTCAACTCGAAAATCAGAACAAGGCCTTCGCAAATGTTCTGGAGAGGCACAACAAAGAAGCCTTCCTTGTCGTGGGTGACTCAGCAAACTTCACCAACTGGGCTGCGGGACAACCGAATAAGGCTGATGGAACCTGTGTGAAAGCAGATACACACGGATTCTGGCATTCTACGTCCTGTGATGACAACCTCTTAGTCGTGTGTGAGTTTTATTTCATTTTAACCCTTTTATGAGAAGGAAGACTGGCATGATCTGCTGAAGAGAGGAGCTACCTAAGACGTAACAAGCCGAACGCAACACAACCAAATCAGGAGACGTCAAAATGTTGAGCACCTACGCCTGATCCCGCTTGCCTTTAGAATATTCCAGAATGTTCAATAAAAGCATGAAGCAAATATGACTTCTCTGCTTTGATTGTTTTTGTCTGTCCATCCATCCATCCGTTTATTTAAAAATGAATAAATTAGAAACACAGGCATCCTTTAAGGCAGGCCTCACTTGACCGCTGTTCTTGTTTTGGAACTGTTTGAAGTTATGGCGGCACTAAAAAAAATAGCAGAAATGGAGACGAAGGAAATGGAAGGAAAGAAAGGAAAGGGAGGGAGGGAGGAAATGAAGATGAAGATGAAGGGAAAGGAAAGGAAAGGAAAGGAAGGGAAGGGAAGGGAAGGGAAGGGAAGGGAAAGGAAAGGAAAGGAAAGGAAAGGAAAGGAAAGGGAAGGGAAGGAAAGGAAAGGAAAGGAAAGGAAAGGAAAGGAAAGGAAAGGAAAGGAAAGGAAAGGAAGGGAGAGAAGGAGAGGGAGAGAGAGGGAAAGGAAAGGGAAGAGAGAGGGAGAGGGAAGGGGAGAGGGAAGAAAGGAGAGGGAGGGGAAAAGGGAAGGGGAGAGGGAGAGGGAGGAAAGGAGAGAGGAAAGGAGAGAGGAAAAGAAAGAGAGAGAGAGGGAGAGAGAGAGATATGGTTTGGTGAGTCAAAGGCACAATAAAAAAGATCAGTTGAAGTTTTCAACTTTGCATTATTCTGCCAATTACTGAGATTTTTTTTTTGCCATGCTATAGATTGTAAAAGAACTCCTCCTCCTCCTCCTCCTCCTCCTCCTCCTCCTCCTCCTCCTCCTCCTCCTCCTCCATCAAAGGAAAGCGAGATGAATGGTATGGCTACCAAATCTAAGCTGCCAACTCAAAGGAGCACAAGATGGCAAAGAAAGGTTAGGATGCTCTGTGTCTATTCTATTCTATTCTATTCTATTCTATTCTATTCTATTCTATTCTATTCTATTCTATTCTCTATCTTTACAGTATTCTATTCTATTCTGTTCTCTTCTCTTCTCTTCTCTTCTATTCTATTTTATTTTATTCTATTCTATTCTATTCTCTATACTCTATCTTTACAGTATTCTATTCTATTCTATTCTATTCTATTCTATTCTATTCTATTCTATTCTATTCTATTCTATTCTATTCTCTATACTCTATCTTTACAGTATTCTATTCTATTCTATTCTATTCTATTCTATTCTATTCTATTCTATTCTATTCTATTCTATTCTATTCTATTCTAAAAGGTCCTGAAGATAAGACTTGTAAGGGTGAATTCCATAGGAGAGAATGAAGGCTATTGTCCTATTTTCCTTCCACCTTCTCCCTCATTGTGAATGTATTAGCAATTGATGTGAATGTATTAGCTGTCAGCTACCTGAAATCGATAGTCCTAAAGTAAGGAGAGTCAATTTGCTGTAGGGGTGAAGGCACCAGGGGAGAAACCAGGAGGCGATGAGTTTGAGTCCCACCTAAGGCACAAAGCCAGCTGGACGACCTTAGGCCAGTCTTTCTCTCACAGCCCTGGCAAGGAGATAACGTCAAACCTCTTCTGAAAAACTTTGCCTAGAAAACTTCAGGGACTCATCCAGGCAGTCTCTGAGAACTGGACATGACTGAGCAGAAGAGAGAAAGAAAAAAAGTCCTGTCTGAAGCTGATCTTCTCGAAATATACTTCTACAGGTTTTGTTACATTCTTTTCTATCCATTTCACTGGGGCTCTGTGCGGAACAAAGGGTGGGAAAATACCTCCATGCGTCTCAACCCTGTTTACAAGCATTCCTCAGATAGTTCTGCTTTCTGTGTGGCTGTCTGAGAAAAAAAGTCCACTGAATCCAGCAAGCAAAGCGGAGGTTGTCTCAATTGCTAATACATTCACAATGAGGGAGAAGGTGGAAGGAAAATAGGACAATAGCCTTCATTCTCTCCTATGGAATTCACCCTTACAAGTCTTATCTTCAGGACCTTTTAGAATAGAATAGAATAGAATAGAATAGAATAGAATAGAATAGAATAGAATAGAATAGAATAGAATAGAATAGAATAGAATAGAATAGAATAGTAAAGATAGAATAGAATAGAATAGAATAGAATAGAATAGAATAGAATAGAATAGAAGAGAAGAGAAGAGAAGAGAAGAGAACAGAATAGAATAGAATACTGTAAAGATAGAGTATAGAGAATAGAATAGAATAGAATAGAATAGAATAGAATAGAATAGAATAGAATAGAATAGAATAGAATAGAATAGAATAGAATAGAATAGAATAGAATAGAATAGAATAGAATAGAATAGAATAGAATAGAATAGAATAGAATAGAATAGAATAGAATAGAATACTGTAAAGATAGAGTATAGAGAATAGAATAGAATAGAATAAAATAGAAGAGAAGAGAAGAGAAGAGAAGAGAACAGAATAGAACAGAATAGAACAGAATAGAATAGAATAGAATACTGTAAAGATAGAGTATAGAGAATAGAATAGAATAGAATAGAATAGAATAGAATAGAATAGAATAGAATAGAATAGAATAGAATATGTGGAATGGAATAGAATTGGAATAGAATAGAATAGAATAGAATAGAATAGAATAGAATAGAATAGAATAGAATAGAATAGAATAGAAGAGAAGAGAAGAGAAGAGAAGAGAAGAGAAGATAATAGAACAGAATAGAACAGAATAGAACAGAATAGAATAGAATAGAAGATAGAGTAGACTCTACTCTATCTTCTATTCTATTCTATTCTATTCTATTCTATACTCTATCTTCTATTCTAATCTCACTTTCTAGGGTGGAGATTTTTCAAACAAATCAACTCATTCTTTTCGTTCAGTTTTATCCTATGGGGAAATAAAAATGCCGCACTCTATTTGTATTTACCAAGGTGTCGTTTTTCTATTAACACTGTTATATTTAAGCAATATCTTCCATACTCTGGACTTCCAAAAATGATCTACAACCATTTTAGGGACCAGAAAAAAAAGTAACCAGGGAACAGGCATTCTTTCCAGTTAAGATAGTTTAATAAGAAATAGAGATAGATTCCTATTAAAAAGTAATCGACCCTTGAGAATTTCTAAACATTTGTTTTGTTATACCATATGCATTATTCAAGACCTCTTGGAACTTCCCGGAGCTCTCTTTTGCTTGACAGCTCAAGCAACAATTGAACAAGCTGATTTATTTATAACAAAAATAAAATACAATACAATCCACACTGTTTTACTGTCAAATTTTAATGACAGCCCAAGAGAGAACTGGCCAGCACAGTTTAAATTTTTGAACGTATGTGGAAAAAAAACAAAAACTTGCCAAGCCAATTATTTCTAGGGCTAGGACAGACTTGAACACTGGGCACTAACTAACAAAATGAAATTCAATGGTGAAAAAAGCAAGGTTCTACATTTAGGCAAGAAAAACCAAATGCACAAGTACAGCATAGGTGGCACCATGCTCAATAGTAGTAACTGTGAGAGGGACCTCGGAGTCCTAGTAGACAATCAGTTAAATATGAGCCAGCAGTGTGCGGCAGCTGCCAAAAAGGCCAACACAGTACTAGGCTGCATTAACAGAGGGATAGAATCAAGATCACGTGAAGTATTAATACCACTCTTCAATGCCTTGGTAAGGCCACACTTGGAATACTGCATCCAGTTTGGTCACCACGATGTAAAAAAGATGTTGAGACTCTAGAAAGAGTACAGAGAAGAGCAACAAAGATGATTAGGGGACTAGAGGCTAAAACATATAAGGAACGGTTGCGAGAATTGGGTATGTCTAGTTTAACGAAGAGAAGGAAAAGGGGGGACATGATAGCAGTATTCCAATATCTCAGGGGCTGCCATAAAGAAGAGGGAATTAAGCTATTTTCCAAAGCACCTGAAGGCAGGACAAGAAGCAATGGGTGGAAACTAATCAAGGAGAGAAGCAACCTAGAACTAAGGAGAAACTTCCTGACAGTGAGAACAATTAATCAGTGGAACAGCTTGCCTCCAGAAGCAGTAAATGCTCCAACACTGGAAGTTTTTAAGAAGAGACTGGACAGCCATTTGTCCGAAATGGTGTAGGGTTTCCTGCCCGAGCAGGGGGTTGGACTAGATGACCTCCAAGGTCCCTTCCAACTTTACTATTATTATTATTATTATTATTATTATTATTATTATTATTATTATTATGTCACAGCTAGTCCTTCTTTCCATTAAACTAGGCATACCCAATTCTTGCAACTGTTCCTCATAATTGATGAAGCAATGAAGCTCCATAATTATGAGATTACAAATAACTCACTGTTGAGAAAGATGGAAGGCAAAAAGGAGAAAGGGATGGGCAGAGGATGAGATGTCATTGACGTAATGAAGATGTGAACAAACTCTGGAAGACAGTGGAGGACGGGGGACCTGGTGTGCTGTGGTCCATGGGGTCATGAAGAGACAGGCACAATTTAGCAACTGAACAAAAGAAATCCATTCAAGTGCACAAACAGAATTGAAAGCAACCCAAAATTCAGGTTGAGTATTGACTATCAGCCATTATTGCAACCAATTAAAGAGAATGAAACTTTTACAAAACTGCTGGTTCCTTCCTTACTATTTCATGTTGAGTGAAGGGATATCTGAAGCAAGAAGTATCCCTACCTCAAATTGTCCTCCCTCTAAGCCAGACATGTCAAACTCGTGACATTACATGACGCCGGCCAACGTATCAGGACTGTTTTGCCATTGCCGGCAGTGGGGTGGCCGTGACTTTCATGTGATACGTCGGGGCCGCAGGCCGGCAGTTTGTTTTTTTTTTTTAATTTTTTATTCATAATACAGTTAAAACAACAATGGACAAACATGACATTCCAAAATGAATTTTCCTATCAGTTCCTATCATGGTACAAAAGCTTAGCACATCGTTCTTAACCTCTATATAAGCCTCATCTTCTATACAATACAATTATATATACAATTATATGTACAGTTATATATATATCTTTTAATTCTACCATTAACTTGAAGTCCGAGCAGTTCTCCTTAATTCATACCAACGGTAAAATTTGCCCCAGATTTTGAAGTATTCGTGTTCTGTCTTGTCTTTCATAATCATTGTAAGCCTATCCATCTCAGCACATGATAAAATTTTATGCAGGATCTCTTCTTCCGTTGGAGTTCCCTTATTCCTCCAATTTTGAGCAAAAACCAGTCTGGAAGCCGTTAAAATGTATAGCATTAAATAAAGTACGCCTTTGTCATGCTTTTGCGTAGTTAAATCTAATAAAAAGAGTTCTGGTTTTGGTTCTACCACTTGCTCTAATATTTCTTCCAACCATACTTTAATCCTGTTCCAAAAATCACAAGCTCGCGTTCATTCCCACCATATATGATAGTAAGTTCCACTTGTCAAATTACATTTCCAACAATTAGGGGAGACATTGGTACACATTTTAGCCAATCTTGTGGGTGGGAGATGCCGCAGGCCGGCAGTTTGACACTCCTGCTCTAAGTTGTGGGGATGGAGAAGGGGAACTGGAAGTGGCTAACAAAGAAAGAATTAATCTTCCAGTCTACACAAGAGCAATTGTGTGAGGCTTAATACCTAATATGCTTATGAGTCATGCTTACACAAGCAAGCATCAAGGATAATCCAGAGGGGAATGTGTGTGTGTGTGTGTGTTAAGAACTTGAATATGGTGACTTTCAGTCCAAGATTGCCAATAAGTAATAAACAAAACACAAAGTAAAACAGTTTGAATCTAAATGTTCCACCAGCAGTTTAATCTATTTGGTTTATAGATTATAGATAATATATTATATATATTTAATAGACTGGGGTTAAAACATATGAAGAAGAGTTGCAGGAATTGGATATGTCTAATTTAAGAAAAAGAAGGATTAGGGGTGACATGATAGCAGTCTACCAATATCTCAGATATTGAGAGGGAGGTCAACCTCTTCTCCAAAGCACCTGAAGGCAGGACAAGAAATGGATAGACACTAATCAAGCAGAGAAGAAACCTAGAAATAAGGAAAAAAATTCCTGATAGTGAGAACAATTAATTAGTGAATAGCTTGCCTTCAGAAGTTGTGGGTGCTTCATCGCTGGAGATTTTTCAAAAGAGATTGGACAGCCATTTCTCTGAAATAGTGTAGGGCTTCCTGCTTGAGCAGGGGGTTGGACTAGATGACCTCCAAGGTCCCTTCCAACTATGTTATTCTCTTATTTTCTTCTGTTATTCTGTTTCTCAATTTTTGTAAGCTGAATCTGAAGGTTTCCCAATTTTTCAGATTTCTTAGTGGAGAATGTTGTTGGGAACACTGGAGAACAAAGAAATAAAAGGTCTGCTATTTTACTCTCGTCTCTCATCTCCAAAGGGAAAAGTAGTGCAGAAAATTTTGAATTTGAAACGTTTGATCTCATCTCCCAGAAATGTTATGAGCTTCATCTGGGTTTAAGTAACTCAGCTACTGGTGTTGAAGTGGGTGTTTGGGGCTAGAAAGAGGATGTTGGAGAATTTCCAGAATAGTTGGAACTGCCCATTTCAAGCTAAAACAATTGCTTCCAGCTCAAAAACGGAGCATTTTAAGCATCACATGTTGGAAATTTGAAATGTTTTGCCCATCCTTAATAGCCAGTTTTCATCTTGAAGTATCTTAGCAAGAAAAAAACCTAAATCGCCTGAATGAAGCTTTCTTAATTTGGGCGGGTGCTATTAACAAAGTCTGCTTTTGCAATGCTTTTCAACACATCCAGCTTGATAATAGATTTTATTTCTATAGTTTCTACATTCTTTTTTTTTTTGTAAAAAAAAATCATTTTCAATTTTGCATTTCATTACATTCATAAAAATACTTCAGATAAAGAGTAAAATAAATTTATACACACAACTTTCGGTATTGCTCACCCATTTCCCCCCAAACCGCATCCACCCTCTAACCTACTTCCCTCTTCTTCCTCTTCCTCACTCCCCCCCTCTCCTCCTTCTCCTCACTCTCCCCCTCTCCTCCTTCTCCTCCTACTTGCTTCTCCCCTTCCTCCTCTCTTCTCACTCCGGATGCAGTCCAGGGGAAATGCCCGAGCAATTCCTCTCTCTAAATTAAAACATCAATATTATATACAATAAAACTATTTCTACTTATCTGAGCTACTTAAGCTTCAACCCATCCTATCCCCACCGCCCTCCCCCCCACCATTCTTAATGGTGTATAGGTTGTCTGAAATGGTATATTGTTTTCTGCCTGAGCAGGGGGTTGGACTAGAAGACCTCCAAGAACCCTTCCAGCTCTATTCAGAATGATTGATATTAATCACAAAGCAAGTATTGTTGGGAGGTTTAAAAGCTTGAGAGTTCACAAGATTAATGCTGTATGGAATGAAACTATGGCTGAATCTGGATGTTCTGCTACAGATACCACGAATCGCCCTCCTCCCAGAAGGGAACAAGGAAAACAGGTTGTGAAGAGGTTGTGTAGTGTCCCAGGCAATCTTGTGGACCCTGCTCAAGCAACAGTTCTGTGTCGTGTCCTGGATGGAAGGGAGGGAATGGACAATAATCTTTTCTGCTGTCCTCACCACTCTCTGCACCACCTTCCTGTCTGAAGCAGGGATGCTTCCAAACCAGACAGTGATGTATATGATAGGATGCTCTCAATCGTCCCCCTGTAGAAAGTGGTCAGGACAGGGGAAGGAAGATGTACTTTTCTCTTTTAGTGACCATTTTAAGTTATGGCCCTGAAAAAAGTGACTTATGACCATTTTCACACTTATGACCATTGTAGCATCCCTAGGGTCACATGATTTACTTTCGGATGCTTGACAACTGACTCACATTTATGTCATGTGATCCCCTTTTGCAACCTTCTGACAAGCAAAGTCAATGGGCAAACCAGATTCACTTAAAACAACAATGCTACTAATTTAAGAACGGCAGTGATCCACTCAACAAATGTGGTAGGAGAAGTCATTACATGGAATCAAACTCACTTGACCAATTTAACAACCTAAATGTTGGGCTTAATTGTGTTGGTAAGTTGAGGAGTACCTGTATTTTTCTTCCTGTGTTATTTGCTGTCCCAAGATGTTCTGAATTTTTTTTTCAGAACATCTTGTTATTCTATCTTGCAGAAAACCAAACTGAGACACCAAATATACCCAAAAAAATAATAATAATTTCAAAATTGAGGACATCACCTCGACATTTAAAATGATGGTTCATAGATCTGGCAACCTCACATTCTGAGTGAAGGCCAAAAGGCCATTCAAAAATGATGTCATGGTTCTGACAGATGAAAGTCTTTAAAGATCTTTGAGGCATTGTTTACCTTAAAGAATCTTTATTCGAGTAGCATAACATCGGCACTAACATAGGCAAAACCAAAATCTGAATTCCCCTCCCCTGAGCACATCGTATCAAAGCACAATTTCCTCCTCTAATTAACAGTCATAAATCACATTCCCCAATTATCTTGAAATGCAGGCTTTCCCTCCAGTTCTTCAACCCACCATTTCTTATCATTTCTTATATCAAAAATCTTGGTTCTCACTCTAGTTACAGTATTGTTATGTCTAACTAAACTCCCATGCACATTCTTACTCCTCCCCCCAGTATCCTCTAATTCTAACTCTAATTCTAAGAATAAAACATAAGAAGGAAAATGGCTGCATCTCCATCTGTTGACAAAGCAAGAACATCCGAGGTTAGCAGCGTTGACAGATGCCATAGCTGTAGAAGAATGCAAGCTGCTGGCACCAGTATTGAAAAAGCTCTGCTCAAGTTACCATAATAAACTTGTTTTTCTAAAGCTGTGGAGCTCTCTGAGCTTGGTGGTTTTCTTGCAGATGTTTCATTACCAAACTAGACATCATTGTCAGTGCACTGAGGCAGTTACCTAGTTTGGTAATGCACCCACAGTTCAACTCTGAGCTACATATTTTCTCTTCTGTCAGTTTTCCAAAGCTCTTAGCATCCCTGCAAGACGATATTCAACATTTTTAGACTAACTTCAATCCCTGGAAAAAAACAATCAAAAAACAGATCTGTGAACATCTAGAAACAAATAAAGTTACAACTAGCAGCCAGTACGGGTTTGTTAAAAACAGATCATGCCAAACCAATCTTATTTCATTCTTTGACAAAGTGACTAAATTAGTAGACCAGTGAAATGCTGTGGACATAGTATATTTGGACTTCAGCAAGGCTTTTGACAAAGTAGACCACAACCTACTGTTTGGTAAACTAGAAAAATGTGGGATAGACAGCATCACCACCAGACGGATCTGTAGCTGGCTGGCAAACTGTACTCAATGAGTAGTCTTTAATGGTACTACATCTACATGGAGGGATTTAAGCAGTGGGGTACTACAAGATTCTGTCTTAGGCCCAGTACTCTTTAATATCTTCATAAATGACTTAAAGTAGATGAGGGAATAGAAAGGAACTTATCAAATTGCAAATGACACTAAGCTGGCAGGAATAGCCAACACCCCAGAAGACAAGTTCAGGATCCAAAAAGATCTTGACAGACTTGAGCAATAGGCCCTATCCAACAAAATGAAAATTAATGTGGAGAAAAGCATTTACACCTGGGCAAGAATCACTAAAGGTACAAGTACAGATTAGGTGAAACCTGGATCAAAAACAATAACTGTGAGAGGGACCTTGGAGTCCTAGTGGACGATTACTTAAATATGAGTCAGCAGTGTGCAGCAGTATCCAAAAAAGCTAATTCAACCCTTGATTGTATAAACAGAGATAGAATCAAAATCACATGAAGTGTTAGTACCGCTTTATAAAGCCTCAGTAAGGCCACATCTGTATTCCAGAATTTGAGAGATGGCCACAAAGAAGAGGGAGTCAATTTATTTTCCAAAGCATCATAGAGCAGGACAAGAAATAATGGATGGAAAGTCATCAAGGAGAGAAGCAAACTGGAATTAAGGAGAAACTTTCTAACAGTGAGGACAATTAAGTGGAACAACTTGCCTTCAGACGTTGTGCTCCATCACTGGAGGTTTTTAAGAAGAGACTGGACAGCCACTTGTCTGATAGGGTCTCCTGCTTGAGCAGGGGGCTCGACTAGAAGACCTCCAAGGTCCCTTTTCAGCTCTATTCTGATTCTTAGACATACAGTGTATTGCTTCTTTTGAAATGAATCAGTCAACATGGTTTTGGGAAAAGACTCTAAAAAACAAGGCAGAAGACTGTGTAAGTTCAACATTTAGTTCTTAATTCTATTGCCCGTCCTCTGATATACACCCCATTTGTCATTCTTCATCCTATCATAGCCATAAAATCTCCTTAGTTTCACAACCAGATCAAGGAAGGCAGAACACTTGCCCTGTGAAACAACGTCCCTGTGGTTTTGCTCATGTGGAGTTATTATAGCTCCTTTATCTATTAGCTCCTTAAGTTTCACCCTGGCGCCTTTAAACTTCTTCAATTTGCCAAAACAAAGATTTGTAAATTATAATATCACCCCAAAAAGATCATTGTCAATTAGAGTTACAAGACATGATAAGGACAAAGAATCCTTTCTGGGCTGAAGTTATTTATTTATTTTATTTCTTTGATAAACTCATTTCCTGGATTATGATAAGATTGCCAAGGTTTAACACCTCTGATTTAACTACTTTGAGGCTACTTTGGAGACACTACTTGAATTTAAAAAAACTAGCATTACCTATACAAGCCAATATATTTGGTCCGGAAGGTTAAAAAAAATCAAGTTCCAGTTTTGCAAGAAATGGGCATGCTCCTAGTTAATTGACAGTCTAACTTGCCATGAAATCCTTCATTTCCCCAACTGGACCCTGTATCTATCAGAAAACCAGACTTTTGTTGAAATTGCAGATAACTAAAAAGTTGATGTTGAGAGTTAGAGCTGTACATTGTGAAATAACATCTTCCAATTTCAGCAATACAATCTGTACTGCTTCTCCATTTGCTTGGAGGTTGGTAAACCATCAGATATTTAGAAAGCAGTGTTTCAATATTTGGGAATTCCTTGGGTCTGAATCCTGAATAGAGCCATAACTGACATGTTTTGTCAATTCAAAAAAAAAAATACAGAATCCAGTGGTGAGAGTCTGAGAATTCTTCATCCCACCCAACACATATGGAAGGGACAAAAGTGATCCAGAACAACATATATCAAAAGGGAAAAAAAAAACAAAGAGAGAGAAAGCAATTAGAGTCCAGCAAGAGGTTGAAATAAATCAGCGCTCAACCGTTAGTCAACTTTTAAAACAATAAGCAAAATGAAAAAAAATGAAGTCAAAAAGTGAGAATTAAAATTCACAAGATGAAAACAATAAGGCACATAGCTGCCACGTATTCGCTCTTGATGCTGCATGCTTAGAAAACGAAACTGCTTGACAGAAAGATGGATATGCCCCAATAACTTTTTGATCACTTCCAGTGATCAAAATTGGAATCTTCAAGACCGCAGCAGCCATCTTGAAAGGGGCAAGATACTTAATTCTTATTTTTATTGCTTGACTTCTGGTCTCTTATTAATCCTGGTATTAATCTCTGCTTATCTGGATTTTGATTGCTGGTGAGGAAGTGTTTTGGGATTATTATTTTTTTTTGTTTGTTTCTTTCTGAGCTTTTTATTCTCTCTTTTGAATGGTATGTAAATGTGGTTTATTTCTATGTGCCCACTGATGGCTGATTTGTTTGAGTGACAGGCCTCCAGGAATTCTCTAGCATCTTTGAACTTGGCTTGGTTTAGGATACTCACACTTTCCCAGTTGAAACTATGGTAAGTTTGTCCATGTGTTGTGCAGAATGGTAACAGCCAGTTTATAAATCTGTTCGAAATCTGTTCAGCGCCCTTGAAGCCAAAGTTCTACAGACCAGGACTTCTGTGAAGGAATACCTGTTGGAATGGTATTGTTGAAGAAAATAATTGTGTAACACTATGGGGAAGGGTACATGAGTATGGGCAGACATGTCTCAGTGGTGAGGGGGTGGGTGGACAGAGTTGCCCATTGGTGATTATAAAATACTTTGAGTTCCCGAAGACCTCCAGAAAGAACACCAAATTGCACAATTTTTTGCAGAAGAATTGCTTACTCAAGTGAGCCCCGTTTTCTCCAAGGAGCCATTGCAACCAAACCAGAAACTTGCAAAACTCTTTTTGTGGCGGATGAGGGAAGAACATCTTGGGAAACCCTGAAGGAAGGCTTGACATCCTTTGTGACAGCACAGTTGAATTCTCATATTTAATGTGCAAAATGCTCTCCTTCCTAAAATCAGGGCTTCTTTTTAAGGAAGACAGAGAGTGCAATTGTGTTTGCATTTACTTGGACCTGAACCCCTTTGGATTCAATATTTGTTATTTCCAAATAATAATAATAATAATAATAATAATCAGGAAAATTGAAGAAAGAGACCGAGGGACTAATTCTGGCTGCACAAGACCAAGCCTTAAGGACAAATGCATACAAAGTCAAAATTGAGAAGACAGCAACAGACAGTAAGTGCCGCCTATGCAAAGAAGCTGAAGAAACAGTGGACCACTTGGTGAGCTGTTGCAAGAAGATTGCACAAACTGATTACAAGCAGCGGCATGACAAAGTAGCAACAATGGTGCATTGGAAGATCTGCAAAAAATATCATTTGCCTGTAAGCAAAAACTGGTGGATCATAAAATAGAGAAAGTCATAGAAAATGATAAAATTAAACTGCTCTGGGACTTCAGAATTCAAACAGACAAGCACCTGCAACATAACACCCCAGACTTAACAATTGTCGATAAGAAAGACAAAAAAGTCTGGATAGTGGACGTGGCAGTGCCTGGAGATAGCAGAATAGAAGAGAAAGAACTGGAGAAGATAACAAAATACAAAGACCTACAAATAGAAATAGAAAGACTGTGGCAAAAGCAAGCAAGGGTAGTACCAATAGTCATAGGCTCCTTGGGTGCAATCCCAAAACAACTGGAGCACCACTTGAACACCATTGGCATTGACAAATTCGCTATTAGTCAATTGCAAAAGGCGGCCTTATTAGGAACTGCTTCCATCCTGCGACGATATCTGTAATACCATCAAACATCCACATCTGCCTATCCCAGGTCCTGGGTAAGGACTCGATAGGTAGACAAAATGCCAAATCCAGTCTGAACATCTGGCTGACTGTGCGATGATCGATAATAATAATAATAATAAAGTTGGAAGGGACTTTGGAGGTCATCTCGTCCAACCCCCTGCTCAGGCAGGAAACCCTATACCATTTCAGACAAACAGTTGTCCAATCTCTTCTTAAAAACTTCCAGTGTTGGAGCACTCACCGCAGGTTGTTCCACTGGTTAATTGTTCTAACTGTCAGGAAGTTTTTTTCTTAGTTCCAGGCTGCTTCTCTCCTTGATTAGTTTCCACCCGTATATGTACTCAATATGTATTCCACTCAATATGTAATTGAGCTAAATTGAAAGCAATCCAGGAGAAATCCATCTCTGAAATGCCAGAAGATGAGTATCTTCTTTTGGAGAACCTTTCCCTTGAACCTTAATTCATGGATTGGATCATGACTGGAGCTATGGTCCCCCAGGTAGTGTCTTAATGAGTAAATGAGATACTAGTGAGAAACTGAAAGCTAGTAGCCATTTCCTAAAGCTACTCTTGCTGTTGTTGTTAGTGTCCGACCCATCGCGATCCCATGGACAACGTTCCTCCAGGCCTTCCTGTCCTCAACCATCTTCTGGAGTCCATTTAAGCTCACACCAACTGCTTCAGTGACTCCATCCAGCCACCTCCTTCTCTGTCATCCCCTTCTTCTATTGCTCTCGATCTTTCCCAGCATTAGGCTCTTTTCCAGGGAGTCTTTCCTTCTCATTAGGTGGCCAAAGTCCTTGAGTTTCAACTTCAGGATCTGGCCTTCTAAAGAGCAGTCAGGGTTGACTCTACTCTTGCTTTAAGTCCAAGGGGACCATTAATACACTGGAGAGAATCTGAGCCTGGATCTCGTTCCTAGCAAGCAGTGTGCCCAAGTGACCAAATTATTTATGCTTAGTCAGTCTTCTAGCATAGTCAAAATAGCATTTTTGAGTTCTTATCGTTGTTCTCTAAAATACTAATTCTACCTTATTCTCAGGTGGCAAGAAATGGGGAGTCTTTATTTTCTTTTCTTTGTATCTGCATCCACTTGGATGAATTCCTTGTAGGTTTCCAGTAAGGTCATATGATTGAGAAACTGGAGCTGGTGTTACTTAACTCATGTTCTTTAAAAGGACGGCTAAGCCCTTTGTGCATGATCTTTATTCAGGTCCTCTTTGAACATCTGAAATTGCCAAGTGAGTGGATCCAGTTTTACTTTGTCCTTTTTCTGGTGGGTCTTTGGGGAAAACAGGAGAATGAACTTTGCTCATGAAATAGATTATATTGATAACTGCCACTACTTCCTTATAAAAGCTGATCTTTTGCCTGTGCTCTACAGCTTTGATTAATTTCAACCACTCCTGGCTTCTTAGGTCGATAAAAATCTGCTTTTTGATTACTAAGTGCTTTCCATATCTGATTCTTCATCTCTCTGGGCTTATCTCAAAATTATCTTCAGCTTTCACGGCTCTGCATCCAGCGACAGTCTAATTTGTATTGTTATCGCCTTGTTGAACTCCTTGATTTAAAACACAGCCGGCCAGCTGAAGACTTTGTTAGGAGGTCTGCTGCAAAAGAAATTGGAGTTTGCGTAACTTTTCAGAATTTCGCAGAAGAAGAGGAAAAATGAGCGTGCAGAGCTTCCTGTGCAAAACCATGCTGGTTCGGCTACATTTTGTCTATCAATCAAGGAACGAAGTGTGTCCCTCTGATCAAAATGAAGACCCTACTTGTTTTAGATTCCCGTGCTGTAATTTTTAATCAGTTTACTTTAGAGTTGGGATCATGAAGAAGGATTATAGGCAGAGGTAAAGTCCTTGGTTCAATCCCTGGTTTGGTTTGCAGTGTTATAACGGTGACCCCAAAGATCAAGTGGGCCCTGAAGAATTTCTAATATCATCTAGCCTGTAAGCCAATCAGGTCATGGTGTCATCTTCAAGGTTTATTCTTTACTTAGTGATGATCCCAACTTAGCAGCAGCAGGCAGTTAGATAACTGAGAAGTAGGACTTTGCAAATCCTTGCATGGAGGATTTGATTCAATGACGCTTCAATCAACCTTCCCTCCCAAACAGTGGTGGGATCCAGCTGGTTCACACCACTTTGGCAGAACCGGTAGCTAATTTTTTGTTGCCCAGGCCCAGAATGGACTTCCCGAAGTGGCATCCACACAGAGAACCGGTTGCTCACCTATTTGAATCTCACCACTGTTCCCAAAGTAGATTCACCAAATGAATCCATTTTGAAGCAGTGGAATCAGTGAATCAGTGTCTCCAAGACATCTGGAGAGCTTTCTCAAATACTTTAAAGATTTGATGGCTTTTCTGCTGCTTTGGACGGAATGTGGCAATTTCAGTTCCCTATGTGGAGAAAATGGAGAAGAAGCAGGTTGAATGTTGCAAGCGCATTGACAGGACACACACACACACACACACACACACACACACACACCAGATAATATGATTTATCCATTTGTTCAAGTCTCTATATCAGATTTGTATCTGGGATGACAAGACTAAGCTTGCTTCAGGCTTCCTTAGCTAAAGGATCTCTCATTCTGGTGAGAGAGAAGTTCCTAAGGGTGGGCTCCAGCATGACTCCAAACAAAATCTCGGAAGATTAAGCCTCTAGTCCTGATGGCTGATATTTAGGCTTGGATTGTTCTTCTTCCATGTTAGTCATGCCAAGACAACCAAGAACTAAGCAAACCTATCAGCATTTTACATTCAGTATGAGTTCAAGGCTGACCTGATTTTAAAACTGGTGCAGAGTTAGATATTTAATGAAGAGAAGGACGAGGGGGGACAGGATAGCAGCGTTCCAAAATCTCAGGGGTTGCCCCAAAGAAGAGGGAGTCAAGCTATTCTCCAAAGCACCAAAAGGCAGGACAAGAAGCAATGGACGGAAACTCATCAAGGAGAGAAGCAACCTAGAACTAAGGAGAAACTTCCTGACAATAAGAACAATTAACCAGTGGAACAACCTGCCTCCAGAAGCAGTGAATGCTCCAACACTGGAAGTTTTTAAGAAGAGACTGGATGGCCATTTGTCTGAAATGGTATAGGGTTTCCTGCCTGAGCAGGGGGTTAGACTAGAAGACCTCCAAGGTCCCTTCCAACTCTATTATTATTGTTGTTGCTGTTGTTTGTTATTGTTGCTATTGTTATTGTTATTATTATTATTCATTATGGGCCCAACTTTCTGAAAAGAGGAGGGCCATGTCAAAGTCTATTAAGGCTACTTGCTCAGTGCCAGTCTCTCTCTCTTTCTTTCTTTCTTTCTTTCTTTCTTTCTTTCTTTCTTTCTTTCTTTCTTTCTTTCTTTCTTTCTCTCTCTCTCTCTCTCTCTCTCTCTCTCTCTCTCCTTTCTTTCTTTCTCTCTCTCTCTTCCTTTCTCTCTTTCTCCCTCTCTTTTTCTCTTTCTTTCTTTTCTTCTCTCTCTCTCTCTCTCTCTCTCTCTCTCTCCTCTGTCTCTCCCTCTCTCTCTCTCTCTCCCCCTTGCCTGTTTCTATGGCCCCATATTTCATTATACCAGCCTGTTTCTGCAACTTTGGTATTTAAGGACAGTTCGGCCCTAGGGGCTTAGCACTATTTCATTCCTTCCACTCAGCCATCACTCAAGTGATAAAACGCCTGTCTACATTACAGATAATGTTGACCGAGTGATGGGTGGGTGAATGTAGAAGATGTTACAAATAGTGCTGCGATCCTGGAAATGGTGAAGGTTATTTTTTTTCCCAAAAAGAACTACTCTTGCCACCTATTTTGGCAATCCCCATAAAACCCATTGATAGTAGGAGCAAAGCTACAGTATTCCAGAAGGAAGGAATGTGAAGAAAAGGTAGAAAGAAGAAGGAAGTCTGTAGTCTTCTTCTGAGGCCATAGTGTCCATTCTGCCTTGTGTATCCTGAGGACCCATCAAGGTCAGTGATGAGAGGTTTCTTCCAGGAGGATCTAAGCTTTACAAATAACTAGGAAATCCTGTGATCAGAAGCCACAAAATTTGATCTGGGGTCACCTCAGAGACACAAATGGAAAGAGAAGACAGAAAAACAAATTAACAGAGTTAGCAGGGACCATGGAGGTCTTCTAGTCCAACCCCCTGCTCAGGCAGGGAATCCTATACCATTTCAGACAAATGGTTGTCCAATCTCTTGGGAAAAACCTCCAGTGTTGGAGCACCCACAACTTCTGGAGGCAAGCTGTTCCACTGATTGTTCTTACTGTTAGGAAATTTCTCCTTAGTTTTAGGCTGGCTCTTTCCTTGATTCGTTTCCATCCATTGCCTTCAGATTCTCTGGAGAACAGGTTGATCCTCTTTTATTTGTGCCAGCCCTTTATATATTGGAAGGCTGCTATCATGTCACCTCTCATCCTTCTTTTCATTAAACTAGACATACTCAATTCCTTCAGCGGTTCTTAATGTTTTAGCCTCCAGTCCCTTAATCATCTTTGTTGCTCTTCTCTGCACTCTTTCTGGAGTTTCAGATCTCTGCCCTTTCTCTGTCCTAAAAGAAACATAATGTGGAATTAATTCAAAATTTGATTGAGGGAAAACCCTTGATGGTGTCTTAGATTTGGCAAGGTCCTCCACGGGGCCTATCAACCACGCTACCTTGATTCCATTCAATTTTGGAGGGAAAATCTTCTCCCCAAACACCAACCTCTAGACTAGAGATCCAGACAACCCTTTCGTTTCTCCAAAGGAAACAGGTTACAGTGACACACTGGTCCCTTCTACTAAGAAGAAAAGGCCAGAGCTGTAGCCGTACATGCAGAATGTTGATCAAAGACAGTTTGATCATGGCTATGCATTAATGGAGATCCCAGAAGAATCATGCTACCACTGACAAGAAAACAAAAACACCACAACATCAAAAACCAGGAACATAAGCACAATGCAGACACAGTCTTGCAAGGGAGTTGGGTGGCTTTGATTTGCGACTTATTCCAAAGCTCTAATTGGTATTCTGACAAGCAGTCCCGGTATTTGACTGCAAAGAGAGATAAGGAAGTGGTGCAACAGACATATAGTTTTCTCCCAAGGCACGAATTCTTTTTTTTTTTAATTGAAAATTTTTAAATTTTACAAAACAATACAGTTCCCTTCCCCAAACCCCCCCAACCCTCCCATGCCCTCCCCCAACCTTCCCAGAGCTGAATACAGGCTTAATTAATATTTTTTCAAAAAGTCTTAAAACAAATATAAACCATAAACAAATCTAAATACATTAATTAAAGAACTTGTAAACTAGTTAACAATAATATATGTATAAAAAAAACAAAAATACAAGGAAATACGAGAAAATAGGAAGAAAGAAAAAGGAAAAAAGTCTATAAAATATCTTAAATTTTAAATATAAGTTATTGAAAAGCTAAATAATATTTTTTATATCCAACTTATATTGTATAAAGTCTATCCATTTTTTCCAGACCAAAAAATACTTCTCCTGCGATTGATCTTTCAAGAAAGCCGAAATCTTTGCCATTTCCGCCAAATAAGAAACTTTAAAAAACCACTCTTGCAAGGTAGGCAAAGATTCCTTCTTCCAACATTGCCCTACTAAGAACCTTGCCGCTGTGATTAAATTTAACATCAACCAAGGCACGAATTCTATCATCAATTAGCTACTAACAAGCACAAGTAGCTAAGGGGCACAACCCAAAAAAAATTCCATTTTTAAAAATTTCTACAGGAGAGGTAGGTGTAAAAAAGACACCTAGGAAAAAGAAAAAAAACCAAAAGAAAAACAAAGAAGGCACCTATGGAAAAGACACCTGTGAAACAGGCATAGGATCAAAATCACATGAAGTCTTAGTACCACTTTGTAAAGCCGTAGTAAGGCCACACTGGAATACCTGCATCCAGTTTGGGTCACCACATTACAAAAAAGATGTTGCGACTTTGGGAAAAAAAAAAAGTGCAACGAAGAGAACTAAGATGATTAAAGGCCTGGAGGCTAAAATATATGAAGAACGATTGCAGGAACTGGGTATGGCTAGTCAAGAGAAGACAAGGAACAGGGATGGCATGATAGTAGTATTCCAGTATTTGAGAGGTTGCCACAAAGAGGAGAGGGTCACCCTATATTCCAAAGCACCACAAAGCAGGACAAGAAATAATGGATGGACAGGAGAGAAGCAGCCTGGAATTAAGGAGAAACTTCCTAACAAGGAGGACAATTAACCAGTGGAACAGCTTGCCTCCAGAAGTTGTGGGTGCTTCATCACTGGAGGTCTTTAAGAAGAGACTGGACAGTCACTTGTCTGGAATGGTATAGGGTCTCGTCCTTAAATGGGGGTTGGACTAGAAGATCTCCAAGGTTCCTTCCAGCTCTATTCTGATTGATGGCAATAAGAAAGTATAGGATTATGTAACAAATTCAACCTGGGTTCACTTCCCAACACTCCAGTTTGTAAAAAAAAAAAAAAAAAAAGAGAAAAAGTTAACTGCTTGGATGCATCTTTTTTTAAAAGTTTTTTTTATTTATAATACAGTTAAAACAAAGTGGACATACCGTAACATTCCAGGATAAATATTTCTAACAAATTGTTCCTCTTCTTACATACAGTTCTTTATCTCTCTATATACCGTACTTTCTGGTGTATAGGACAACTTTTTGAAGCGTTGAAATTGGTGCCAAAGTCAGGAGTCGTCTTATACACTGAGTCATCTTATATGCCGGAAATAATGGTAGTTTCTGGCATATAAGACGACTCTCTAGGCATGCAACTTGGTGCCAAAGTCAGGGGTTGTCTTATACTCCGGGTCACCTTATACGCCGGAATATACGGTATATATATATTTTTCTATACAATATCTAATTTATTTCTCTATTTACTAACCTAAAATTATGTGTATTTCTATCTTAACAGTAGACTATAATCCAGACAGTCCTCCTTGATTCACACCAGTAGTAGAATTTGTCCCAGATTTCACAGTAATCTGATTCAGTCTTGTCCTTCAGTTCCATTGTGAGCCTGTCCATATCGGCACACGATAATATTTTGCATAGTATCTCTTCCTCTGCTGGGGTTTCTTTATTCCTCCAATTTTGTGCATACGCCAATCTAGCAGCAGCGAGGATGTGTAGCATCAGACAGAATATCCCTTTGTCATATTTCTGTATAGTTCTGCCCAATAGGAAAAGTTCTGGTTTTAACTCTACCTCTATCGTTAATATTTCTTCCAGCCATTTTTTTTAATCTTATTTGCTTGGATGCATCTTATTTGAGATATTTATTTTTACTCTGCCTTCCAGAGCTGATCAAGTAGAATTAGGTTGCCCTAAAATGTTATATTTCTATCTCAGGTGGAAACCTCTCTTTGCGTGTCGAACTGTCAACTTAGATCGGCTGAGAGCTGAATCTGACATGTCCTATACCCCCATATTTTTACTTATTTCTCCTTCACACTTTTTTTCCCCTCCAGGTCCTTAGCAATGCTCGTGGTCCTGCTCTTTTGTGCTTTTGCATCAGCAGTGTCGTCAGTATCCACCCCAGCACCAAAACAAGAAGTGCACAGCTGGAATGCGTGTTCCTTGGTGGTGTGTGGACCAGCTGAGAAAGGGATACCAGGACGGGACGGCCGAGATGGAATTCAAGGATTAAAAGGGGAAAAGGGAGAACAAGGTCTGGAATTCATGCCTTTCTGGTGTTGTTTAATTCTCTTTTTTTTTTTGGAGGGGGGGGGTTCAGCTTTGTGGACATGCATTAAAAGAGGTATTTTTTTTTCCTCTTGCATTTTTCTCCAGTGTATTTGCTCCATTGGGGGAGTGAAGTGTATGCCCATGGAATCAAAAATTCTCTTTTCTACTGATTCTTCCCTTTGTTCACTTGTTCCTGTCACTCTCTCTCCAGTTGGCTCTTAATAGGCAGAAAGAAAGAAAACTCATCAATGCGCTGATGATGTTAACTAGTTCGGTAATGAAACATCTACAAGGAAATCAACCAAGCTCAGAGAGCACCTAGGGCCGACTCCACAAAAACCCAGGACAGAAATTTGTACCAATTACTTGAAAGATTATATAATAATAATAATAATAATAATAATAATAATAATAATAATAGTAGTAGTAGTAGTAGTAGTAGTAGTAGTAGTAGTAGTAGTAGTAGTAGTACATGGCAGTGCCTGGAGACAGCTGAATAGACGAGAAAGAACTGGAGAAGATAACAAAATAAAAAGACCTACAAATAGAAATAGAAAGACTGTGGCAAAAGCAAGCAAGGGTAGTACCAATAGTCATAGGCGCCTTGGGTGCAATCCCAAAACAACTGGAGCACCACTTGAACACCATTGGCATTGACAAATTCGCTATTAGTCAATTGCAAAAGGCGGCCTTACTAGGAACTGCTTCCATCCTGCGATGATATCTGTAATACCATCAAACATCCACATCTACCTATCCCAGTTCCTGGGTAAGGACTTGATAGGTAGACAAAATGCCAAATCCAGTCTGAACATCTGGCTGACTGTGCGATGATCCATAATAGCAAAGTTGGAAGGGACCATGGAGGTCTTTTAGTCCAACCCCCTGCTCAGGCAGGAACCCTATACCATTTCGGACAAATGGCTGTCCAGTCTCTTCTTAAAAACTTCCAGTGTTGGAGCATTCACCACTTCTGAAGACAAGGAGTTCCACTGGTTAATTGTTCTAACTGTCAGGAAGTTTCTCCTTAGTTCTAGGTTGCTTCTCTCCTTGATTAGTTTCCACCCGTATATGTACTCAATATGTATTCCACTCAATATGTAATTGAGCTAAGGACCACAGAAAATTAGAATGGGATTTGTAGGTTAGCACCGCCCTTTTCTAGTCCTCGGGAGTCCTTTGTACCAATGTTCTGACAGCTGCTTGTGACTCTGTGTTATAAGTAAAATGAGCTCAGTGCCATGTGTAGTAACTTCAATTTGGGTAGAGAGTAGAATTTACAAATCAGCTCTGCCCTGATTTTCTTCAGAAGTCAGTTTGGAGGAGAATGGAACAGAAGGTAACTCTGGATTATATGGAAGATCTTTCTTTGTATTTAGGGGAACATGGATATAGTTTCCCATCGGGTTTCTGGCTGAACATGCAGAGATCGGGAAGAATAGAAGGCATCTGAATTTATCCACATATTTCATCAAATGGATTAAACAGATCTTTAATCTCAGAGTTTGACCCAAAAGATTTGTATTGTTAATCCCTGTTTCAATCTTGACAGGAAGGAAGGAAGGAAGGAAGGAAGGAAGGAAGGAAGGAAGGAAGGAAGGAGGGAGGGAGGGAGGGAGGGAGGGAGGGAGGGAGGGAGGAAGGGAGGGAGGGAGGGATGAAGAAAGGAAAGGAAAGGAAAGGAAAGAAAAGGAAAAAAGAGTGGGAGGGAGGGAGGAAGGAAGGAAGAAAGGAAGAAAGAAAGAAAGAAAGAAAGAAAGAAAGAAAGAAAGAAAGAAAGAAAGAAAAGAGAAAAGAGGGGGAGGGAGGAAGGGAGGAAGGGAGGCCTACTTACATTGACTCTATTTATATTTCTTTCTACCTCATGTCATCAACTATGCTTTATGTACAAATTTAAAACATTTCCCTCACCTTACCAAGTATCTTGCTTTCTAGCTGTGGTCAACAATAGGGTGCAAACACACAAGAGTTAAAGAAAAAAAGATAATAGAATACATCTGCTGTTTGCAAGCCCGATAGATCAAGTCTTACAAATCAAAGTGAAGGGAGCATCAGGACTTGAAGTTACCCACTGGTGGAGAGCATCAAGATGGTCAAGTAACGACCCCTCAGAAAGTTCAGAGCTTTCCTTGGTTTCATCGGTTTATCAAATCTTTATGTAAATTATGTAATACCGGCTGGTGTGTCCCATATTTATAATTTAGCTTTGGGCACCTGTTATGCAGCTCTCTATTTGGTGAGTCATTTCTTCACTTTTGAAGTTGGGTAACTTGAAGGAAACTGAGAATACTGAGAAGCCAGCAAAGATTTATCAGAGGAGGGTATTAAAAGTCTAAGATGACCACCTTCCTATTTTGGAGAACTTTCTTAAATTTCCAAGTAGGTTAAGATAATTCAGGAAGTAATTTGAGTAGACCTTTCTTGAAGGCCGTTGAGCTTCACTTAGTATAATCTCTCTCATGGCTTAAGAACCCTGAGCTTCTCCTCAATACATTTTTTTTAAAAAAACTCCTATTATGATTAGTCAAAATAATCTTTGTTGCCTGGGAATTGTTGGAACTGAAGTCCAACATACCAAGAACACAGCTTGTGGGGAAAAAAGCCAGGATAATCATGACTTTAAACATGGAAGTGAACAAAGCTCAGTTGATGAAGGAAGGTGGATGGGACCCCATGACTTGCATGAATCAATTTTCAGAGCTGCTTTTCAAATATTATTAATTTAGCAAGAATTGTGAACTAGACTTTTATTTAAATTAGGTTTAAATCAGATTGAGATGTGCCCAAGGCGCCTATTCCTATTGGATACTACTTTTAGTTTCTTTGGGCCAATCTATGGAGGTTCTCCATCATCCATGTCATGGTTGTCCCAAAGGTGCTTTTTCAGGAGGCAACTGGACTTTCTTGTTTTTCTTTGAAGACGTTTCAATTCTCACCCAAGAAGATTCTTCACCTCTGACTGGATGGTGGGGAATGGAAGGATTTATACTCCTTGCAGATGGCTGGTCATTTGCATTCTTTTAGAGAGCCGTTGAGGCCGCTTGGAGGTCTACCTTTGTCCTCAGGGTCACCTGAGTAGTGCAAATGGGTGTGGAGCCTTCTTGGTTGTAGGATGTTTTCTGTCCCTTCATCATTGAAGACAGGCCGAGACTGCTGGGGATGAGTCTGTGTTGTCTCCATCTCAAACAGAAGCGCAAATGGTTCCTGGAGTCTGCCATATTTTCTGGAAATGCGTTCATCCTCCCGCACTCTTTGCAGGGCATTCATCTCAAAGTGCATAGCTCAATGTCTATGGAGGTTCTCAGTCCTCCAAATCCTGATTGTCGCAAAGGTGATTTTTCAGGAGGCAACTGGACTTCCTTGTTTTTCTTTAAAGATATTTTGCTTCTTATCCAAGAAGCTTCTTCAGCTCTGACTGGACGGTGGAGAATGGATGGATTTATATTCCTTGCAGACAGCTGGTCGTTTGCCTTCTTTTAGAATTTGCCACAGTCATTCTAATTTCTGTTTGCAGACCTTTGTATTTTTTTTAATCTTCTCCAGCTCTTTTTTCTTCTGCTGTCTTCAGGTACTGCCACATCCACTATCCAGACTAGGCTGAAGACTGCTGTAAGAGAGCCCATCCACCTTTCTGCTGACCTTCCTCTTTTTCTCTCTCCTTATACCAGTGTTTCTCAACCTTGACAATTTTAAGCCATGTGGACTTCAACTCCCAGAATTCCACAGCCAGCAAAGCTGGCTGTGGAATTCTGGGAGTTGAAGTCCACATGCCTTAAAATTGTCAAGTTGAGAAACACCGCCTTATACCTTTCAGGCCTAAGAGCTTTCTCCACAGAGCTGGGTCTTTGCATCATGTATCCAAAGCGGGATAATTTGAGCTCAATCACATGTGCCCCTAGTTAGAACCCTGGGGTGATTAGAGAAGTGGGGCAAATGGATTTGATAGTTAGGCTTACTCTGTACAGGGCTAATCACTTTAAATTTCTCATGGGCCACATAGATTTGCATGCCTTTTTCCAAAAGCACTCAACATCAGCTAATTACTAATCCTTGCTTCCATTTGTTTAAAGGACTGTTAGGCCCAAAAGGAAGCCTGGGTCCTCCAGGGAAGATGGGGCCAGCTGGACCAGCAGGACAAAAAGGGTCTCAGGGGAATCCTGGAACAAAAGGCGATGCTGGACAAATAGGTAAGATGCATCCGAGGTCACGTGTCAATATCCAGCTTGGGGATCCAAATAAAAGTCCAGGTTCATTCTGTTTCTGAAAATTTTTACTGTTTATTGAATGCACAGCATGGTAAAGTCAAAGCAAAACTAACTTTGAGGTTGCCAGACACCAGCTCATAGAATTAAACAATAATTTCTCTGGCCCAACCCCCCCTCCTCTCATGTAGTTCATGTAAACAATTTCACTTTGTTATGGGAACCGTCTGCTTCTTCTCCACACCTGCTGCGGTGTCCTTGGAAAGCTTTCAGGATGTCATAGTCTTTAGTGGAATCGTAGAGGATTCGTTTCTCCATCTAACCCATTCTAAAGCAACACATTCCCCCTCCCTTACTCTAATGGAAAGTTGAAATGAAGAGGCATGTAGCTGCCCAAGTTTTGTTCTTGACGTCACTTTTATGGTTTCCAGTTTTCCCAGTTGTTAAATGAGGCATCCAACACACCCAATTTGACAAACTTTTTTTTTTGCCACATTTGTTAAAGTGAATCCAACTTCCCTCATTGACTTTGCTTGTCAGAAGCCAGCTGGAAGGTCACAAATTGCAATCAGCTGACCACAGAATGCTGCACCCCAAATCATGACCATGTGATGATGTGGGTGGTACGATGGTTGTACCTTTGAGGACAGGTCATGACTCCCTTTTATTGGTGCCATCATAACCTTGAACCATGGTTAAACAAATGTTTGTAAATTGACAGTACACGACCTGTATCATCATGTACCATTGAGCTATCTAATCAAGGCTTACTGACAGCCAGCTTCATTGCTCAGAGATATGTCTGGTCTGCATCTCCAATACTGTAGTTTACTGTAGAATAGAATAGAATAGAATAGAATAGAATAGAATAGAATAGAATAGAATAGGACAGGACAGGACAGGACAGGACAGGACAGGACAGGATAGGATAGGATAGGATAGGATAGGATAATAGAACAGAGTAGAGTAGAGTAGAGTAGAGTCAAACAGAATAGAATAGAATAGAATAGAATAGAATAGAATAGAATAGAATAGAATAGAATAGAATAGAATAGAATAGAATAACAGAGTTGGAAGAGACCTTGGGGGGTCTTCTAGTCCAACCCCTTACTCAGGCAAGAAACCCTATACCATTTCAGACAAATGGTTGTCTAATCTCTTCTTAAAAGCTTTCAATGCTGGAACAAGTTGTTCCACTGGTTGATTGTTCTCCCCATCAGGAAATTTCTCCTTAATTCCAGGTTACTTCTCTCCTTGATCAGTTTCCATCCCTTGCTTCTCATCCTGCTTTCAGGTGCTGTGGAAAATAGCTTGACTCCCTCTTCTTTGGGGCAGCCCCTGAGATATTGGAACCCTGCTATCATGTCATTCTATATCCTGTAGCTCTGGGTTGGACACAATAGATCACTGTTCTCCCTAATACATTGCTCTCTCTTTTCTAACATTTATTTCCTTTGACCAGGACCACGTGGGATTCAGGGTTTGCAAGGTCCTTCTGGAAATGTGGGCCCTTCTGGACCGAAAGGTAACATTGGCCCACAAGGTGAGAAAGGTGTCAAAGGAGAAATGGGTAAGTGTGTTTAATTAAGAGAGACTGAGTTCCTTCTACTGATGCTCCAGAATTGGATTAAAAAATAATGATCAAAGAAGAGTGTAACAAGGTGTTCGATGGATCGATGAGGGGGGGGGCTGTATTCTTTCAAACATCAATTAAGAGATCATTGGCAGTCCATCTGTAATGTCCCAAAGGGATCTCCTTTTCAAGGAGGTTGGAAAGATCCGTGAGTTTATCGAAGCTACTGAGCAAGGTCAAAGCGGTTTTCCAAATTCTGTCTTCAAACCTTCTTCGGGGGTTGGTATATCTGGCAAAAATAAAAATAAAAATAGCACTATGCTTTCTCTCCTATGCATCTACAGCTATCGGATCCCGAGCCTAGATTTGAATTTGCATAGGCTTGTAATTGTAATAAATAAATTCTTAAACAAATAGAGAGCTAGATCAAGCATCCAAGAATTTGTGGGGGGGCCGGCACAAAACACTAAGAAAACAGAAGATTTGCTAGGAGGCAGCTCACATCAACGTCAGATGCAAGAAATTGTAGAGTTTCTGTTTTTCTACGGTTCTGATCGGTTTTGTTGCAATGCCATGATGAATCTGGGGGGCATGAATTGAGAAGTATCAGATTCATTTTATGAAAAAAAAAATGGATTAGATTAGGAGGCTACCTGCCCTAGTCTTTTATTGGGCATTAACAAAGCAAAACTCAAAACCAAAAATGACGTTCTTGTTTTGTCATCTTTATTTTTGCAAAGCACCTGTCTTGTTTTGAATGTTTTTTTTCCCATCTTCAATATTGCTGTAGGTCTCAAAGGAGCCCTTGGTCCTCCAGGACCCCAAGGCAAAATAGGTGCCCCTGGACCAGCTGGGGCCAAAGGATCAATGGGCGAAAAGGGAGCAAAAGGAGACCGGGGTGTCCAAGGTAAGTCAAGAGTTGTGCCACATTGAACTTCAAGCATTGCTTTGGCTGAAAAACATCTTTTTGCAGGACCCTTGGGTTGATTTGATTGGCAAATAGGTTGTTTGTCCTACTCTCGGCTTCTGAAAGTGGCAGGAGACAAGAGGGGAGGGGGCTTTGAAGTGAAGATAAAAGGAAAGAAGAAGTTAGAGAACAAAAAAGGGGAGGGTAGAAGGAGCAAACAGGGGCAGGAAGCAAAGTCTTGGGAAAGTTTTTCCATTCTTGCAAAACCAGGAAAGAGAAATAGATGTTTTAGCTAAGAAGAAAAGAAAGAAAGAAAGAAAGAAAGAAAGAAAGAAAGAAAGAAAGAAAGAAAGAAAGAAAGAAAGGGGGGAAGGAAGGAGGGAGGAAGGGAGGGAGAGGGAGGGAGAAAGAAAGAAAGAAAAGAAAGAAAGAAAGAAAGAAAGAAAGAAAGAAAGAAAGAAAGAAAGAAAGAAAGAAAGAAAATGTATTTCTCCAGACATGAATGCCACAACTCTACCCCAAAATTAAGAGATTACAGGGTTGTAAAAAGGGAGGTTTCATTCATTCATTCATTCATTCATTCATTCATTCATTCATTCATTTTAATCAAGAATGGGGTAGGGAGACAAACCAAATGCCTAGTGATTGTCATCCAGGTTTCTTGACCAGATTGTAGAAGCACTTGTCCTTGGCTGCTTCTTGACAAGTTTTTTTTCTCCCCGTCCCAACTCTCTAGTCTGCAATCCTGGTCTTCCTTCATGGTCTTCCACCCAGCCCCTAAACACGTCCAGTCTAGGACCAGTTAGCAAGGAGCTCCCTACATCTTTGTGCTCCATCTCACAATCCTCTGCAGTTTTGCAGATCAGGTCTAGGAAACCCAGAGCAATAACAGTGCTTGAGGGTCTGCTGCCATATGCAGTTTGGTCCATAATTAGTTTTCCTGTGAGATACCAGATGCTGGAGCCCCATTGGTGCTTTGTGACCCTAATCCTGCAGCCTGGGAAATGAGCTCTCATCTAAGAATGAGGTTGGCTTCAGCTCCTTCTCTTTGCTCTTTTTCTGATTGGACACCTGCTTGTTTATTTATTTATTTTTGTTTTAAGCAAATTGGCCAAGTTAGAGGTGGAACCATCAAAAAAACCCCTTAATTGAATTCCACCTAATTTGGCCACAGCAAACCAATTCTAAGAAGTCAAGGAGCTACCTTAAGGTGCCCATGCATTCATCAGGGGTTGAGTTGGAGATTGAAGAGGACTATATTTTCGAGTTGTAGCAGATGGCAGCAGATTGGCTGATCTCAAAAAGCTAAGCCAAGTCAGGGCCAATTAGCAGTTGGATAGCATCCACCAGGACATCCCTAGTCCGCAGACTGAACTGAGAAGTTGGAAACCATCCCAGCAGGTGGCGGAGAAACTACATCAATATCTTTGTTGAGAAAGATGCAATAAGAATTGAGCTTGACTCAAAGAAGACTTAGTCCAAAGAAAGTTACGCTTCCACCCCCATCATGTGTTCTTTAGAAATGTATCTCACCTTATGGTTTTTTAAGATCTGGATTGTTTCAATAATCAATTGAGTGTTTTAAATTAGTGGGTGATGTTTTTGTATGATAATATAGATGTGGTAAGGCATGATAATCAATTGGATGAAATTTGAAATTTGCTTAACGAACTGAAATGATTTAAAGCTTAATATTATTTTGTCACTTTAATTATATAATGGATTAAAGGTAATTTAGAAGAAGAATGTATTTTTTAGAATGATAGATTTATTTGTATGAAAATTATTATGCAATGGAATGAAGAAAATTGAAGAGATGTTTTAGATTTGGATTGAATTAATCATTAATTGAGTTAATTTAACAAGATGATGTGTTTGTTTGATGACATGGATGTCAGTAGTTGTGATAATTAACTGGATGTAATTTGAAGTCTGTCCAATGGATTGAAATGATTTGAGATCTGACATTATTCTGTCAGCTTAAAGAGATTGATTAATTGAGGGATTAGGTATGTACAGGATAGATCAATATTTTATTTTAAATAGGGGATATTACTGGAAGAAGAAATAAATAAGATGTATGTTAAAATTAAGGAACTGGAATATATTTGGAAGGGAAACCTGAATTGATAATGTTTTTATTTAAAGTTATTTTGATTACGGTATTTTAAATTCATAAAGCTTTAAAAGGTTCAGGTTGAATAAATTTAAGCTAGAATTGGATTATTTTAAATATACTATGCTATTTGAGGGGAAAAGAGAGGGAATATTTGATGTATTAATTGTACTATATATATATGTGTGTGTGTGTGTGTGTGTGTGTGTGTGTGTGTGTGTGTGTTTTCTGAGGCTTTTGTGGGTGTTTGTATGTAGTTCTTTAGTTATTCAGGTTTTCTCCTGCGTATAAACTGCCAAGACACTTCCAATTTTACGCAGGAGAAAACCCGAATAACCCAAAAACTATATATATATATATATATATAGTTTTTTTTAACTGTTATGTAAATTTATGCACATACTCCCCCTTCTCATTTAGCCCTTTGCTCTGATGATGTTAACAAGTTGCTAATCTTACATCCCAAAATTTGCATAAAAATACGACTCCTGGGCATGTCTATGGTACAAATAAAACACGAACACCAGGAGAGTATAAATATAAAAATATACTTTACTAAAAGCTGCCAAGCTTTCGTTTGGAAACTCCAAACATCATCAGGGCCATATATAACCATCACCATGATGGTTATATATATATGTTTTCTGAGGCTTGGCTTCTCCTGCTTCGAGGAGCAAAGCACGAAGCACGAAGCTGAAAACACCAGCCTGAAGATGACGAATGGGACTTCATTGAAACGTCGCCAAGACACTTCCAATTTTACGCGGGAGAAAACCCGAACAACCAAAGACCTATATACAAATACCCGCGAAAACCTCAGAAAACATATATATATATATATCTATATATATATATATATATATATATATATATATATATATATATATATATATGTTTTCTTTTTGGATGTTTGATTACCCCACCACCACGGTGTGTCCTGAGTACTTTGTCTTAAGAATTAAAAAACCCAATAAAATTTGTTTTTTTTTAAAAAAATGTATCCCACCTTCAATAACTTGCTGATCTGCTCTCTCCCAACAGGACTGCAAGGACCACCAGGTCCTCTAGGGCCAAAGGGAAACCCTGGCTCTCCTGGACCCAAAGGAGAGAGGGGTACCATGGGTGAAAAGGGAACAAAGGGTGATAGTGGCCTCTCAGGTGAGTGAGTTGAATGTTGCTTCCTTGTTGTGAAGTTTCAATTAACCACCTTCAGGAGAACATCTCAAGTCTGTCCTTTTCATGTCATTGTGACTTCCTTCCGGTGCCCTTTTTAGCAGGGATGCGGTTAATATTTCTGATCAACCCATCGGATGTTTCCATCAACCTTTGGTCAATGTATTAGTTGGTAATGGGGTGGCGGGGTCCACACATATTTTCAGCAAGGAAAAGGCACATGGGAAAGGAAGTCAGTGTTTGGATGAGTCAACGGCTGTCAGGTGCAAAGGATCAGGTCCATATGCTGAACTGAAGTTCAAAAAAGACTTATGCCCAAGAATCTAGTAAACTAAAATTCAATGCTAAATTGGCACCAGCTAAAGGTCAATGGAATTCAATAGCCATTGGACTTAGACCATTTGTGGCAATGTAATGACTCTGCTGCTGATGCATTTAACTCCACCTCTCAGTTCTGCCTGCTCTTCTCCTATGTTGGTTTTATGCCAGTGTCTTCCTATTCATGATGCTACGGTCCAACGTCTTGCAGACTGTGATCATCTTGTTCTCTCTTAGAGGTCAATCTTTTGAAGACCAAAGTTAGCAGCCTGGAAGGACAGCTGAAAGCTCTGCAAGCCAGCTTTGCCAAGTACCAGAAAGGTAAAAATGATGTGCAGAATACACAAATCCCTCTGGAGGAGTTTGATCTCCCAGTAAAGAGCTGATGGGTTAGGCGAACCAGGCATATCGGCAGGTGCACTGCAGCAGCACCCATAAGCCCCAGACTGTGGTAGAAAGCTTGACAGCAGGTGCTAGTAGTTGGGAAGGTACTGCTGCCCCATACTTGAAAATTGTTCACTGAGTTGAAGATGCTCGACCGCTTTAATTACTGGGGTTGTTTTCAGAGTGAAAGGGACACTTGGTTTCAAAGAAAGTTCACGAGAAGCTTCCAGGTTGTTTCGCGGAGCAAGGATGCCCTTCAAGAGAGTCTCTTGCATTTTCAGCAAGTAGAAGAAAAAAATGGGCAAAGTAAAACAACACAACTAGGAGAACTGCATTATCTCCAAGGCCCTGCCAGGTTTTTACATTTATCCCTATTAGTGCATATATTGTATGTGCATCCCAAAGATGCTTTTTCACGAGGCAACTGGACTTTCTTGTTTTTCTTTGAAGACGTTTCGCTTCTCATCCAAGAAGCTTCTTCAGCTCTGACTGGATGGTGGGGAATGGAAAGATTGATATTCCTTGCAGACAGCTGGTCATTTGCCTTCTTTTAGAGAATCATTGAGGCCACTCGGAGGTTTACCTGCGTCCTCAGGGTCACCTGAATGGTGAAAATGGGTGTGAGGTCTTCTTGGCTGCAGGATGTTTTCTGCTCTGGGTCCCTTCCCCATTGAAGACAGGCGCAGGCTGTTAGGGAAGAGTCTGTGTTGTCTGCATCTCAAACTGAAGCGCAAATGGTTCCTGTAGTCTGTACTACAGGACTTCCCCACTATCCAGGCAGAGCTGAAGAAGTTTCTTGGATGAGAAGCGAAATGTCTTCAAAAGAAAAACAAGAAAGTCCAGTTGCCTCCTGGTTGACCTTTGGGACAACTAGGACCTGGGATGACTGAGAACCTCCACAGATACTCTATGTGTACTTACCCTAATGTATAACCACAGTGAACGAAATGAATTTGTAAGGAGACTGCAAAGCTGCTTTCCGGGAAAATAATCCTAGTATTTACAAAGATTTACACACAGTTAAAAAAAAAAGCTAATTTTATTTTATTTTTTTTTATTTTTATTTCACACTGCTCAGTGGCCAATCTCTCTTAGATTTTATTTTATTTATTTTGATAAAACGTTCTGCAGTTTTTGGTATGGTTTGGATGTATCTCCCATCCTTGCCATGTTTGTTTAATTTTAAGTTGATGTCAATGTTAATATTTATTGTTTTAATGTATTCTCTGCATTTGCTGCCTTTAATTGGTTGTAAGCCATGTAGAGGTGCCTCTAGCCATGATGGGCAGGATATCCATATAATAACTATGGGTCCATCGTATTTCTGGACAAACCACCAGGGATTTTCCAACACTAGGATGATTGGGAAAATGACATATTGCTAACAGCAGTATTTGATGAGCCGTCACTCTCTTCCTATAGCAGGTTGACCTTGCCTCAATTTACATCAGTGTAATCATTTACTACACAATGACTGGTGTTGACTCTGACCTAAGAATGCACCCCCTTTTTTTTTGTTCATTCTAGTTGCCATGTTCCCAGGGGGACGCAGCGTGGGCAACAAAGTGTTCATAACCAACAGCTACGAAGGCAACTTCGAGGACTTGAGACTCAAGTGTGCGCAGGCCGGAGGGCTGCTCGCGACCCCGAGGAACGTTGCGGAGAACGATGCCATCCAAAAGATTGCAGTGATGTACAACAAAGGGATCTTCCTTGGCATAACTGACTTAAAGACCGAAGGGACATTTAAGTACCTGAATGATCAGCCCATCACTTACTCCAACTGGTTGCAAGGGGAGCCCAATAATAACCAGGGCAAGGAGAATTGTGTGGAAATGTTCTCCAATGGAAAATGGAATGACAAATCCTGCGGAGAGAAAAGGCTACTGGTCTGCGAATTTTAGACCATCTGTCAGGACACTGTTTAGATCGGGGGGGGGGGGTCTTCAAGCTCGGCCCTTTTATGACTCGTGAACTTCAAATCCCAGAATTCCTCAGCCAGTGTGAGCCGTAAAAGAGCCGAATTTGAAGACCCTCCAATTTAGATCCAGGGAGGCTGTGAAGTTTTAATACCATGCTTGCTTTTTATCTTTAGGCATTAAATAAATCATGACTTTAGCTAATCCTCCCTAAATCCTAGTGAGGGGGAACTGTTGATTTCATGTATAACATTAAAGTAACCATCAAGCACAGTTCACAGGTACAGGGTACTTTCCACCTCATGATTGTTAATTAATTAATCAGACTACAGCTGGAAGGGACTTTGGAGGTCTTCTAGTCCAGCCCCCTGCTCAAGCAGGAGACCCTATACCATTTCAGAGAAGTGGCTGTCCAGCCTGGTCTTAAAAACCTCCAGTGATGAAGCACCCACAACTTCTGAAGGCTAGCTGTTCCACTGGTAATTATTCCACTGGTTAATTATTCTAACTGTCAGGAAGTTTCTCCTTAGTTCTAGGTTGCTTCTCTCCTTGATTAGTTTCCATCCGTTGCTTCTCGTCCTGCCTTCTGGTGCTTTGGAATGCAAGTGTCCTAAAGGTGGCAGCAATAGAATTAAGGACTCCAATTCTCTGCTGACACCTAGTGGTCATCCATTTTTTTGCATCTCAGATATGGTAGAAGCTAGAATGGGAACCAGGATCCAATAAGGCAGTGTTTCCCAAACTTGACAATTTTAAGGCATGTGGACTTCAACTCCCAGAATTCCACAGCCAGCTGGCTGTGGAATTCTGGGAGTTGAAGTCCACATGCCTTAAAATTGTCAAGTTTGGGAAACACTGCAATAAGGCCATGATATCTACAGACCCCTCACATCCTGGACATAAACTGTTTCAACTCTGAACACGTAATCCTCACAGTATTGTCTTATGCCTAGGTATATTCACCCAGGTTGTATGGCTGTAGTATTATTAGTACCCTTCTCATCTTCTCTAGTACCCCCTTTTGTTGATGTCATAGTATGATGATTATTACTCTGTTGCTTTGCGTGTACACAGAGAGATTCTGCACCCGAGACAAATTCTTTGTATGTCTAATCACACTTGGCCAAATAAAATATTCGAAAGTATTCCAATTCTTTCGGGCCTAGCTAATAAAATGTTCTGTCTAATTTTCTGAAAGGTTACCAGGTGGATTCCATACCTGGCATTTTGGACTATCGTCCAAATGCTTTTAGTTGCCACCAGTCCTAGTTTATTTCTGTTTGTTTGTTTTTCCATTGTTACTTGCCTGAAAACAATGATATCTCCTGGACTTGCTTTAACTTTTGACACATTGTGACCAGCATAGAGAGCATACAGTCCTGGCCAAAATTGTGGAAATCTTTTGGGAAAATTTTATTTTTGAGGTTTGATGGCTGATAACACCACTTTTGTTTTGGAGTAGTACCATAAAATTATATATCAATGGAAAGATAATTTAATCAAGAATGTAATGCAACAAAGTTTGTTCAATTATCTGTAGTGTATTCTATGAAAAGTTATAGCCAAATAATCAGAAAAAGGAAGCACAACTTGCTTAAGTTGATCTCAGGTAGCTTTCCTTCATCTGATGGTAGCCAAAGAGCGTGAGTGTTTAGAGAGCCAATCAGGTGTCATCTTGTTTTGGCAATGAGCCAATCAGATCACAGTAGGATTCAGTTCTTGATGTCATGTACTGAAGCTGAGAGGAGGACATTTGTTGGTGTGTTATGTGATGGCTATCAAGTTGGTTGGGGTTTTTTGTGTTCTTTCATTTGGTGAGCTTATAAAACATAATAAAATTAAGGTAATGGTGCAAAGAGTTGATTGGTCATCCAGAAAGCGATGTAAAATAGTATTATGAAGTGAACAAGGCTACAGTGATAAAGAAATTAGAAGAAAAATGGGTGGAAACTTAACCAAAGGCGGCATTTCTACGGTACACTTTTCCCAAAAGGTTTCCACAATGTTGGCCACTACTGTATGCTCAACAGGCAGAAGACTGAAAGTTCAGAAGCAACCAGAACTAAGGAGAAACTGCCTAACAGTGAAAACAATTAACCAGGGGGATGGCTTGTCTTCAAAAATTATGGGTGCTCCATCACTGGAGGTTTTTAAGAGACTGGACAGACAACCTAGAAAGCAGAAGACCATAAGCTCAAGTGCACCACTTAGCCACGAAAGCCAGCTGGGCAAACGTGGGCCAGTCCCTTTCTCTCAGCCCAACCCACCTCACAGGGTGGCTGTAGTGGGGAAAATAGGAAGAGGAAGGTGTGTTGGATATGTTCACCACCTTACATTATTTGTAAAAATAATAAAGATGGGATGCAAATCAATCCATCCATCAATATCCCTTTCCAATATCTCAGGGGTTGCCACAAAGAAGAGGGAGTCAAGCTCATCTCCAAAGCACTTGAAGGCAGGACAAGAAACAAGGGATAGAAACTAATCAAGGAGAGAAGGAACCAAGGATAACAGTGAAAACAATTAACCAGTGGAATGCCTTGCCTTCAGAACTTATGGGTGCTCCATCACTGGAAACTTTTTTTTTTTATTGAAAATTTTTAAATTTTACAAAACAATACAGTTCCCTTCCCCGAGCCCCCCCCAACCCTCCCATATCCTCCCCCAACCTTCCCAGAGCTGAATACAGGCTTAATTAATTTTTTTCAAAAAGTCTTAAAACAGATATAAACCATACACAAGTCTAAATACATTAATTAAACAAGTTGTGAAATAGTTAACAATAATATATGTGTAAAAAGACAAAAATACAAAGAAATACAAGAAAATAGGAAGAAAGAAAAAGGAAAGAAATAAAAAGAAAATTTCAAAAAAAAAGAAAGTCTATAAAATATCTTAAATTTTAAATATGTTATTGAAAAGCTAAATAATATTTTTTATATCCAACTTATATTGTATAAAGTCTATCCATTTTTTCCATACCAGAAAATACTTCTCTTGCCATCATTGGAAACTTTTAAGAAACTGGACAGACATTTGTTTGAAATGGTATAGGGCAGGGGTAAGCAACCTGGGCTCTTTTATGACTCGTGGACTTCAACTCCCAGAATTCCTGAGCCAGCATGGGGGAACTATGGCCCCCTCATGACTCGTGGACCAACTCCCAGAATTCCTGAGCCAGCATGGCCCAGCTTGGAAACCTCTCCCTTTCCCCTCAGCAAGCCTGGCTCAGGAATTCTGGGAATTGAAGTCCACGAGTCATGAAAGAGCCAAGGTTGTCTACCCCTGGTATAAGGTTTCCTGCTTGAGCAGAGGGTTGAACTAGAGTCCCTTCCAACTCTGTTGTTCTGTTCTGTTCTGTTAGCTCTGGACAAAGTTGACTAGATCAACTAGTTGTCATCAAAGTGGCTCATGAATAGAATCAGCTCCAGATATCATCTTTCCTGCATGTCTCCAACTTCCATATCCTGATCCACAATTCCTGTCTCTTTGCTATAATTTGCTTTTTTAAAAGCTACCCATGACAACTCATCCAGTTTGGCCCTCTGATAAGTCAGGCTGAACAAGTTGGATTGATACGCCTGTTGGCAAGTTTGGATCATATGCACAACTGAACCATCAGAAACTACTTACACTGGCCATTCAATTTACACATTTTCTTTCGACAATTATCCGCCTTACCTGGGCCAGGATGAAAATTACGCGGAGACAGTCTGCAAGACAGAAAACAGCTGTGACCTGCTATCCTGTTCAAACATCTTCTGGAAATTAAACATACTGAAGTGTGAAATTGGCTGATGCTGTCACTTCACACACTCTATCTGAGCCTTCATTGGAACATGTGCCAGCGTGGTGTGATCACATTAATTAGTGAACACATATTGATTTCAAGCTATCTATCTAATTTGTTTGATTTTTTTTTAACCACTCTTCCCACCATAATCGTTATTCCATGCGTGCATTTTCCTGGGATTATTTTAGGCTGCGTTAAGAATCATATGCTGTGCTTTTAAAGCTAAACAAAGTCCTTCTGCAATAGAATAGTAGGAATTCATTCCCTCTGGATTTTAGGTTTCCTGAATTGTGGCATTTTTATACAGAAAAAAAGCATTGATTAGTATCAATGTGAAAATGTCACCAAAGCAAGTCTGTTCTTTTCTGGCATCACTACTTGACTTGGTTCTATAGGAAAGGAATGAAAGAAGAAGAAAGGAGAAAGAAGAGGAGGAGGAGGAGGAGGAGGAGAACAAGAAGAAAGAGAAAAAGAAAAAAGAAAAGAAAAGAGAGAAAAAGAAAGAGAAAAAGAGAGAGTGAGAGAAAGAAAGATAAAGTGAGAGTGAGTGAGTGTGTGTGTGTGTGGTGAGAGAGAGAGAGAGAGAGAGAGAAAAGAAGAAAAAGAAGAAGAAGAAAAAGAAGAAGAAGAAGAAGAAGAAGAAGAAGAAGAAGAAGAAGAAGAAGAATAAGAAGAAGAAGAAGAATAATAAGAAGAAGAAGAAGAAGAAGAAGAAGAAGAAGAAGAAGAAGAAGAAGAAGAAGAAGAAGAAGAAGAAGAAGAAGAAGAAGAAGAAAAGAAGAAGAAGAAGAAGAAGAAGAAGAAGAAGAAGAAGAAGAAGAAGAAGAAGAAGAAGAAGAAGAAGAAGAAGAAGAAGAAGAAGAAGAAATGGAGGGAGGGAGGGAGGGAGGGAGGGAGGGAGGGAAGGAGATATGAACTGGCTGGCCCCAGTCTTTTGTAACTCTCCATTGCTGGCTTCACAGATTCTGTTTTTCCTCTTGCTCATTTATTCTCAATTGGCAAACATTTTGGCTGGAAGCTATTCAAATCTAATGGCTTTCAAGGCATCTCTGAAGCTTGAAAAAGCACCAGCATCTGGGCTGGCGGTCAGCTTGCTTTCCCCCAGCACTCTCAGAGAAAACACAGCTGTCCAGGAAACAGTGTTTCATCCCACAAAGGTAGCCTATCTGAGAATGAATGACAAGCGGTGAGACGGCAGCTCTGCATCTGTTGACAATAGCCCAGGCGAGTACGTAAGCTGGGCAAATAAAGAACCAAACCAGTGGGGAAATAAAACCATATGACATTTATCTGGAGAACCGGCACAGCGACAGGTACTGCTCAGAAAGATAATTAATTGTGCGTGGCTCTCCGTTTCATGGCAACAGCCCAAGGCATGTTCTCATCTTGAGATCCTTCAACGTTAGAAACGTGTCATGGTAGCTCTGGAGGTCCATGGAGATTCTCGGTCATCCAGGTCATGGTTGTCCCAAAAGTGCTTTTTTCCTCCCCCCAAAAGGCAACTGGACTTTGTTTTTTTTTTCCTTGAAGATGTTTCACTTCTCGTTCAAGAAGTTCTGACCAAACGGTGGATGATGGAAGGATTTACATGCCTTGCAGTTATCTGCTCATTAATACTCTTTCTGAGAGTTATTGAAGCCACTTGGGGGTTCAACTGAGTCATGCAAATGTGTGTGGAGCCTTCTTGGAACTGCTGAAAGGACTGTGTTGCAAATAGGAGATCCGTAGTGTCGTATCCCCCCCTAGTGTTGAGATAGGACTGTTTGGTTTGAACACAGATGCCCTCTTTGACCCCCCCCTTTCAAACCAGCAGTCCTCTCTGCCCAGAACGTGGACTTTGCTGTCTTCAAAGAGGTGACCTTTGTTTTTCAAATGCAGTTGGACTACTGAATCTTGTCCTGACGGCTTTGTGAAGAGGTTGTTTTGGTTCCCCAATGTACAGATGTGTGTACTTGTCTCGCTGCATTGCAGTGCATATATCACATTGCTCACTTTGTCACTCTGAATAAGCAGCAAGTTAGAGAGTTAATTCATTCGAGCATGGGGCTCCAACTCACCACGTCAAGTGACGTGTCACAACATAACACACCTTTTTTGCATTGCGCGGCCTCCACATGATGCAACCGCCCCCCAGGCTGGCAGTTTGACACCCCTGTATTAGAACAATTAATCAGTGGAACTGTGTGCCTTCCGAAGCTGTGGGTGCTCCATCACTGGAAGATTTTAGGAAGCGAATGGACAACTGTTTATCCGAAATGGTATTAATGCTTGAGCAGAGGGCTCGACTAGAAGATCTCCAAGGTCCCATTCTAACCCTGTTATTCTATCATTTGGACCCACCTGAAAAACGCACCTACAGCACTGCTGCTGGTTCTGTGTTCATGCAAAGAGAAGCACCAGAATATGGAAAGTGAACAAGTGAAAGAAACAATGTGTCAACGCTACAAATATTGTGTTTCATTAGCCAGAACCATAACACAATGATAAGATGGGCAAAAAATTTTGGTTATAATATAGAATTAGAAAAATGGCAAATGTTATGGGAGAGAAACTATAAATTAACAATGTCAACTTCATACAAAGAAAATCTGTATAAAATGTTTTATAGATGGCACCTTCCACCAATAAGATTAGCAAAAATGTTTAGAAATATGTCAGATAGATGTTGGAAATGTAAACATAACATAGGCACGTATTACCACATTTGGTGGACGTGTGGTAAGGCAAAGGCCTACTGGAAAAATATACATATGTGGTTAGAAAAAATATTGGGCGAACAAGTGGATTTTAAACCTGATTTTTTTTTACTAGGCATTATGCCTGAAAAGACTAATAAGCAGAAACTATATTTAATTTTACACATCACTACAGCAGCGAGAATAATTTTTGCACAATACTGGAAGAATGAAGGACTGCCATCAGAGGAAGAAATAATCAGGAAAATACTGGAATGTGCAGAGATGGACAGATTAACTATGAGGTTGAAAGATAAAGAAGATACAGACTACTATCAAATTTGGAATTTATTTTATTGTTGGTTAGAGAAGAGAATGAAGGATTAGGAATTAAACATGTATTAGCATAGCAGACTCCAAACAACTTGTTGTTTGGAAAAATTAACATATGTTGATGAAAAAAATAATAATAAAAAAATTTTATATATAAAAAAAGAGAAGCATCAGAATAATATATGGATAGAATCTTTATTTTTATTATAGTTCAGCAAGAAAAGGGCAACTGGTGACCTCCATATATTTTGGACTTGCTCACCTAATTTCTTTGCCATCAGCTATGCTAGTGGAAGCGGATAAGAGTTGAAATCCAAAATATTTGAAAAGGCATCTGTTTACCCTGGATTTCACCGTTAACTCCCAAAGTCAGCCACCAGTCCATCCTGATTTCTTTTTCCTACAACTGGATTTATCTGAAAAGGAAGATACTCTCAAATTTAAGATAATCGCCTGCTTCAAAGGAAAATTAGACGGAGAAAAAGAATTATTCTTCTTGTACTAGATGCCCAGCCAATTTAAGATGACCTCTCCCCAGTCTTTTTAAATAAATACAGTACTGTTTTATTCACTCTGGAGCTGTGATATAATAGCCAATGCAGTTCTTATCAATGCTTTTTTAACCTCTGCCTTTTAACTATTTTTCTCAACTCTGCGTATGTGCATATGTGTGTGTTTGTGGTTTTGCTGCACAATTGTTTCAGAGTAGACAAGCAGCAGATTATTTTACAAGAGGAAGGAGTCATAGAATAGGCATGACAAGCTTTCAGTCCTCAAAGATTAATTTCTACCACTTCCTAGCCTTCTGTTTCCATGCTCTCAGCTACCGTATTTTATTGGACAATGTTTGAAGAATGGATTTTTTTCCACTTTAATATTTGTCATTTTTCAACCGTTGGGCTTTCTCCTGTCAGTTTCGTCTTCCACTCAGTTGGGCACTTGTACAGTTGTGAGGCTGCGTGAAATGATCCAGGGTTGATGTTGTCATTTTTGTCAGCTGGGGCGCAATGGCTCAGTGGTTAAAGACAGTAAGCTTGTCAGCAAGCTGACAGCCTGGGTTTGAGACCCAAGCGTTGCATGGATGGAGTGAGCTCCCATTACTTCTCCCAGCTTCTGCCCACCGAACAGTTCAAAGCCATGTAAGTGGTACTACAATGTTGGGAAGATCCCAAGACTCATCCCAAGACTCATCACATGACTCACACCTGACCCATCACAAGACCCTCACTTGACACAACCACAGCTGACCCATCACAAGACCCTCCATTGACACACCCACACCAGACCCATCACAAGACCCTCACTTGAAACACCCACACAAGCTCCATCACAAGACCCTCACCTGACACACCCATAGCTGACCCATCACAAGACCCTCCATTGATACACCCACAGCTGACACATCACAAGACCCATCACAAGACCTTCACTTGAAACACCCACACAAAATCCATCATAAGACCCATCACAAGACCCTCCATTAACACACCCACACCTGACCCATCACAACACCCACCACAAGACCCTCACTTGACACACCCACACCTGAGCCATCATAAGACCCTCACTTGACACACCCACACAAGACCCATCACAAGACCCTCCATTAACACACCCACACCTGAGCCATCAGAAGACCCTCACTTGACACACCCACACAAGACCCATCACAAGGCCCTCCATTAACAAACCCACACCTGACCCATCAGAAGACCCTCACTTGACACACCCTCACAAGACCCATCACAAGACCCTCCATTAACACACCCACACCTGACCCATCAGAAGACCCTCACTTGACACACCCACACAAGACCCATCACAAGATCCTCCATTAACACACCGACACCTGACCCATCAGAAGACCCTCACTTGACACACCCACACAAGACCCATCACAAGGCCCTCCATTAACACACCCACACAAGACCCATCACAAGACCCTCCATTAACACACCCACACCTGACCCATCACAAGACCCTCACTTGACACATCCACACCACATCAGCCATCAACAGACACATAGACCTTAACAACATCTACAGACTATGCAAAAGAGACTATCAACATCAGCCCAAAAGGGAACAAAAAGACCCCAGCACCTCTCCATCACTAGCAATCAGCACCCAGATCAGCATAGATTAACTCCAAGGTCAACTTCAGACCAATAATCAAGTAAGCAAGACCAACAATCAAGAAACTAATGCCAAATAGCCCTTAGTAAACAGCCCCACCAAAGAATCCCTAAGACTGCCCCCCACCCACCCACACATACAGGCAAGACACCAGAATATAAATTGACAGCAAACACCACTCCTTACTGCCACTGATGATGTTACCTAGTTGGGTTAAGAAGCGTCTGAAAGAAAACAAGCAAGCTCAGAGAAGCACCAAGAGCCCTCAGGAAAGAATATTGTGTGTGTTAACAGCCTTGGATTATTGATAAAAACAAAAAATAACATACATAAATAAATATCTGTTTTGCTCTTCCATTTCCCCCCCCCTTTGTTTGTTCTTTATGGTGCTTTTAAATAATATTGATTTGACAAAATGAGTTTTGAAAAGCAAAAGTGCCTACATTTAGGACTGAACAAAAAACTAAGTTTAATTTAGAAGCTAGTGAAATAAAATTGTAATTTTTTCCCCATCCCATGGGACCCCCCCCCCCAAAAAAAGTGTATAAAATGGTGCATTTTTGGTAATTTATAGATACCAGATCCGTGGATTTGGTCCAGTGCTTAGAGAAGTGGTGCTCAACCTGTGGGTCGGGACCCCATTTGGGGTCAAACGACCATTTCACGGGGGTTGCCAAACAACGCAGTCCACCATTTTTTTTCCCCTTTTCCTTAGCTGTGCTACTCCCTTTTATTCTATTGGCTTTTGAAAGCCAATAGAATTAGACTCTCTTGAATAGAGTCTAATTCTATTGGCTTTCAAAAGCCAATAGGAATTGTCCAGGCTGTCTCTGCCCTGCTGAGCCTGCCAAAAGTCCCACGCTACAAAAAGTCCCACTCTACAAACGGTGCTGCACCAGTTGAGTAGTCCTCGACTTACGACCGGTTGAGTAGTCCTCGACTTACGACCGGTTGGGAGTCGCGGCATTAAAAAGGTTGAGAACCACTGGCTTAGAGCGATTGTCTCATATCTTATTTTCAACTTGTCTTGCACTCGTTTCTTTTTTTATCTTCTCTGCAGCATAGCTTTTTGCCAGTTTCCTGACTAAATTCTTTCCGATTTGTTCTGCCCTATCCTGTGTTGTAACATTTTGCAACGCACAGATGTTCTTTTTTGTTTAAAGCAAAGTTGGTCCCTTTAAAAAAAAGGGAAAAAAAGAATATGTAGTTCCCCAGGATAACTCTTGCTTCATCTGTTTTTTTTTCTCTTCTGCTGTGAATCGTTGCGACACATTTGCACCGAATTGGGATTAAAGAGCGAATTCCACTGGAATTCCCGCAACAGGTAGAAACTGGGTGAAATCAGACAACAAATAAATATTTTTTCCCCTGTTGTTTTAGATTAGACAATGATTAGTGAAAGGATCAGATTTTGCAAAACCACTGCCCGAGAAACGCGTACGCAAAGAGTTGGTTTCTTTCAGCGCTGTGTAAGTAATTATTTTTCAGTATCGAAATTGCTTAAGAAACCTTTGATTACTTAATCTGTTTTCGGGTGATTTCTGAAGCAGGATCTTAAATTATTTTCGATGGAAAGGGAAATCTAGGTGAGCGAAAGAGGACAAGGAGACAGTGAGGGGAAAGGAAGCATGCCACCGCAAGGAATAGATGAAATGAATAAAGGATTTTATTTTATTTTTTTATATAAAATTTTATTTGTTTGTAAAATTTTAACTCAGGGTCGAAATGAGGAGTCCTTGGTGCTCTCTGAGCTTGCAAATGTTTCATTATCCAAACTAGGGAACATCATCAGTGCCAGACTGGTTTGTGTAATGAAATGTCTGCAAGAAAATAACCAAAACTCTATAGTTCTCCTCCTTCTCCTCCTCCTCCTCCTCCTCCTCCTCCTCCTCCTCCCTCCTCCTCCTCTCCTCCTCCTCCTCCTCCTCTGTGCAAATTCCACTCCCTTCTAGCACTGATGATGTTCCCTAGTTGGGTAATGAAACATCTGCAAGAAAACAATCAAGCTCAGAGAGCACCAAGGACCCACAGTCTTTCCTCCTCCTCCTCCTCCTCCTCCTCCTCCTCCTCCTCCTCCTCCTCCTCCTCCTCCTCCTCCTCCTCCTCCTCCTCCTCCTCCTCCTCCTCACAAACCCCGCTCCCTTCTAGCACTGATGATGTTGCTTAGTTTGGGCCAGGAAAGGTCTGCAAGAAAACAAGCAAGCTTAGAGAGCACCAAGGGCTGCTTACTGTATATGTGAAATGCTTTTGCCAAATACACTGTTTCTGAAATCGGACATTTCCTATTTTTATTCAGAGTGGACACAAGGTGTGAAAGGTTTATGATTCCCAAAATGCAGTCCCTTTGTAGCAATTCTCAAAAGTATCAGATACTCTTCTTTAAAAGAAAGCAAACATAGAAGGAGCAAATTGGCATCTGAGGTGCAGTCAAGTCTGATAAACAGCGGCAGTCTGAAACGTTTTAGGCTAAGCGGCAGGTATGAACTGATGATGGGCTAAATATCTAGCTTCTGCATTAAACTAGTCGCATAACAAAAATGATTTTACAAATTATTTGATAAGTAAACAATTCTGTATTATATAGATTACAAGGGCAACACATTTCAGCTTTGATAGAACCTGTGTTAAGTTGGGCTGTTCTGGAATACTTGCTACTCTGAAGGATCAATTTTGATGCTACGATAGCAGTAAAATCAGCATTAACGAGATTTATTAAATCTTGAGTTACGCAGGAAACCCGTTATAAGCATGAATTAAAATAAACTAAAGGAAATGTGAAGCAGCAAGCTGAAATAAATCAAATTGGAAACACTAAGGCCAAATAATGCAGCATCACTTGGTATGTCGTTGAAAATCATTGCAGGCCATGTGACTATTTATTTACCCCAGCAGAAAAGAGGAAAGAATAGAGAAAGCAGGGTAAAGGAAAAAAAAATGCTCCAAGAGACAAATTTGATTTTTTTTTTTATGCTACCTTGAGTAGTCCATAGGCTCAAAGGTGGAAAGAGTTGATGATTCAACAACTGTAGCTCCCGTACAATTTCATGAGGAGATACCAGTAATTGCTGTTATTAGATTGTGTGCCTTTGGTGATCTGCTACCTAATGCCTGATAGATTAACCTAATTAATATCATTTGCCTCCAGGAAAAGGCTTTAAGTGTGTCATGTCTAAAAAATATGCAAGCTCAGTTTTTCCTCCACCTTGATTTAAGCTGACCTGATAAATATTTTCTTTTAAAGGAGGGGAGGTTATTCCATTTTGTTTCCAGAAAGACACTGATGATTAACTAGTCCGGCAGCTATTGAAGAAATCAGATATTTGCACATGCAAACTATTTATACAGCTTGCTTAATTGTTTACCCTGAAACAAGGACAGATTTTTTTTTGGTTCTTGTTCTCTAGTAGAAAAAAACAGGGTCTTCTGGATTGTTACACTGCTATGGGATGATGCATGTTAAGGATAGGCACTTGTCCCTTTCCTTGATTTTCTTATTTCTATTCCTATTATTATTATATTATTATATTATTATTATTATTATTATTATTATTATTATTATTATTATTATTATTATTATTATTATTATTAGCTGTACCCACCCATGCGTTGCTATGGCTCAGTGTGGTTAAATGGAAAAGAAAGAAAAGAGAAAGCGCATGTTTGTAATATGTTTAATTTCACAATGCTTGTGGGTATACAATATTTTTTGTTGTTCCATTGTGTGTGCAGATATAGAGATTACATCCAACAGATGGCACTGTTTTTCAAAAAAGCATGTTTTACCTGTCACAGGTATGACATCTATATAATATAGATATATAAAAACACATGTGTATTCGAATGCAACGTTGTGTCAAAATTTCAAAGTAATCGGTGAAGAACTTTCAGAGATGTAAGATTTTGAACAAATGAACATTTACATTTTTATTTATATATAGATTATTGTTGTTGTTGTTGTTGTTGTTATTATTATTATTGTTATTATTATTATTATATTTCCCACCTTAAAATGCAATCTCCAAAATGAAAGAAAAAAAGGCATATAAGGACAGAGCAAAACTAAACAAGACATTTAAAAAGTGCATAGGAAGAAAAACACATACATAGATTGCCCCCCCCCTCAGTTGATCAATATATTTCAAGAATAATAATCAGCCTCCTCCTCCACCAAAACAGGTCCACAATTTATGAACTTCTACAATTCTGTTTACCTGACAAGGTTGATCTGGCACCTGTCTACTATAAGAAAATTTTAGATAGATAGATAGATAGATAGATAGATAGATAGATAGATAGATAGATAGATAGATAGATAGATAGATAGATAGATAGAAGAGAGAGAGAGAGAGAGAGAGAGCGAGAGAGAGAGAGAGAGAGAGAGAGAGAGAGAGAGATGAACTGGCTGGAAGGCAACCTTGAGCCCTGTCAGGATCGAACTGCTGGCATTGGGCAGAGTTTGTCTGCGATATTGCATTTTAATACTGCACCACCACAGCTCCTCATAGAAAGTCCACAGCAGCTTCTTCTGATTTAACATAAACCACCGCTTGATTTTCAAATAGTCAATTTTGGATGACAAAGAAGTTATTTAGGGATTGTTCTACATAACAGAAAGCCTGCCATTTCTGGGTGAGGTAAGGCTTGATCTAAAATGGATATTTTAAAGAGTGTCTACTGAATAATGTGGGGTGGAGATGATTCTCACAATCTTGCTCTCCCACATCCTTTTTTTTTTAAAAAAAAAATGATATACCATCAACGTACATATTTTTTACTAGTCCTATGGATATTTTCTTTGTTTTCTTTTTCCTTTTTTTAATTTATTGTTTCATTAGTAATAGTAATAATGATGATAAAGTTGGAAGGAATCTTGGAGGTCATCTAGTCCAACCCCCTGCTCAGGCAGGAAACCCTATACCATTTTGGACAAATGGCTGTCCAGTTTCTTCTTAAAAACTTCCAGTGTTGGAGCATTCACCGTTTCTGGAGGCAGGTTGTTCCACTGGTTAATTGTTCTCACTGTCAGGAAGTTTCTCCTTAGTTCTAGGTTGCTTCTCTCCTTGATGAGTTTCCATCTGTTGCTTCTTGTCCTGCCTTCAGGTGCTTTGGAGATTAGCTTGAAATTAAATTATTAAATTAATAATTAAATTAAAGTAATAATTGTTGTTTCTTGTCCTGCCTTCAGGTGCTTTGGAAAATAGCTTGACTCCCTCTTCTTTGTGGCAGCCCCTAAGATATTGGAACATTGGCTATCATGTCCCCCCTCGTCCTTCTCTTCGTTAAACTAGAGATTATTAGACACCATTATTTCACTTTTGCATTGTTTTAACTTCTTTTCAATTTCTCTTTCTTTTTTTTTTTTATGGTCGTGAACCACCTAGAGTAGCCAGAGTGCAAGATAGGCAGCAAATACTGTAAATTTAATAACCACAATAACAGTAATAGGACTTCAGAATTCAGACAGACAGGCACCTGCCACAAAGCACCCCAGATGTATCAATAGTTGATAAGAAAGAAAAAAAATTCTGGATAGTGGATGTGGCAGTACCTGGAGACAGCAGCATAGAAGAGGAAAACACTGGAAAAGATAAACAAAATACAAAGACTTGTAAAAAGAACTAAAACAACTGTGGTAAAAGATAGTACAAATAGCGATAGGCAATCCCAAACCATCTGGAGATTCCTTGAACATCATTGGCATTGACAAATTTATCATCAGTCAATTGCAAAAGGCAGCTTGATGTGGATCAGTTTTATCCTGCAATGATATCTGTAATACCATAAAACATCCACGCCTTCCTATCCCAGGTCTTTGAGAAGGACTCAATAGATGGATAAAAATATTGAAGTCTGAACATCTGGCTGATGGTGCAATGAATCATAATATACAATATAAATATCCTGTGATATAGAATATATGAATCACAAATGTTGTAGGAAGCGTTAGGATGATTCCTGTAATCCTAGTTGGTGACAGGTATAGCTAATAGGTATAGGTGATATAATAGTATTGCTTGAGTAGGCATTAAGGCAATTTCTATTCTTCAATCCCTCACATAATATGAAAAGAAGCTGCAATCCTCTTTGCTTCTGATGACCTCAAAACACAGGAAAGAATAGGGGAACATCATCACCCAGTCAATGGTTTCCCCCAATTGATCAATGGAAAAGAGAAAAAAAAAGCCATCCAATCCTTGTTCCACCATCTGACCCACCACAAAATATCAGTGTCATGGTTCCAACAGATGACACTCTTCAAAGAACTTCGAGGCATTGTTTACCTTGAAGAATCTTTATTCAAGTAGCTTAGCATCCGCACGTACATAGGCAAAGACAAAATCTGAATTCCCCTCCCCTGAGCACATTGTATCTAATTTCCTCCTCTAATTAACAGTCCTAAATCACATTCTCCAATTAGTTTGAAATGCAGGCTTTCCCTCCAGTTCTTCAACCCGCCATTTCTTATCATCTCTTATTTCAAAAACCTTGGTTCTCACCCTAGTTACAGTATTGTTATGTCTAACTAAACTCCCATGCACATTCCTCCTCACCCCCTGCCCCGGTATCATCTAATTCTAACTCTAATTCTAAGAGTAAAATATAAGAAGGAAAATGGCTGCATCTCCATATGTTGTCAAAGCAAGAACATCCGATGTTAGCAGCATTGACAATCAGAATGTTATTTACCACAAACAAAAGGAAAACAAAATATGTACTATTTTCCCCCTCTTTAAGTCTCATTCTTAAGATATGCACCTTCACGCTTTCTACATCCTGATGCTGGGAGTGTCACTGGTGAAACCGCAACATTCTGAAATGTGCAGATGTGAAGAGAAAGTTAACATCTGCTCTGTGGTTGCTGGCATTAATGGATTACCAGGGACCCCAGGGAGCAATGGCTTACCAGGGAGAGACGGGGCGGAAGGTCCTCCAGGGCCAAAAGGAGATTCAGGTACAGTATAAACAATTCTTTAGATTTTCTTAGATCTATGTTGAGCATAAACATTAAGGCCAGAGTCATTGTTCAGTGGTAAATTATACATCATGTAGGAGGAAGTAAAGGCTATAAAAACTCTGGCGTTTTTCATCAGAGAGAGTTTACATTCATTTTTCTCCCATAGAGAAGAGCTTTTGTGTGTACCACCAATGGATGGTTGACATTATATATGGTGAACAATTGAGGGAAGTAGATATGTGGAGTAGAGTAGAGTAGAGTAGAGTAGAATAGAATAGAATAGAATAGAATAGAATAGAATAGAATAGAATAGAATAGAATAGAATAGAATAGAATAGAATAGAATAGAATAGAATGCAGAATGGAATAGGAGTTGAATAGAATAGAATAAAAATACGGAATGGAATGGAATGGAATAGAATAGAATAGAATAGAATAGAATAGAATAGAATAGAATAGAATAGAAATACAGAATAGAATAGAATAGAATAGAATAGAATAGAATAGAATAGAATAGAATAGAATAGAATAGAATAGAATAGAATGCAAAATGGAATAGGAATGGAATAGAATAGAATAAAAATACAGAATAGAATAGAATAGAATAGAATAGAATAGAATAGAATAGAATAGAATAGAATAGAATAGAATGCAAAATGGAATAGGAATGGAATAGAATAGAATAAAAATATGGAATAGAATAGAACAGAACAGAACAGAACAGAACAGAATAGAATAGAATAGAATAGAATAGAATAGAAGCTGGAAGGGACCTTGGAGATCGAGCCCCCTGCTCAAGCAGGAGGACCTATACCATCTCAGAAAGGTGATTGTCCACTCTCTTTTTGAAAACCTCCAGTGATGGAGTGCCCACAATTTCTGGTGGTAAACTGTTCCACTGGTTGATTGTCCTCACTGTCAGGAAGTTTCTCCTTAATTCCAGGTTGCTTCTCTCTTTGATCAGCTTCCAACCCTTGTTTCTCGTAGTCTAACAAAGAGAAGGACTAGGATGCCACGATAGCAGTCCTGCAATATTTGAGGAACTGTCACAGAAAAGACAGGGTTGACCTATTCTCCAAAACAAACGATGGCAGGACAAGAAGTAATGGATGGAAAGTCATCAAGGAGAGATCCAATCTAGAACTAAGTAAAAATTTCCTGACAGTGAGAAACATTAATCAGTGGAACAGCTTGCCTTCAGAAGTCATGGGTGCTCCATCACGGGAGATTTCCAAAAAGAGAATCGACAGCCATTTGTCTGGAACGGCATAGGGTTTCTGCTTGAGCAAGGGGCTGGACTAGAAGACCTCCAAGGTCCCTTCCAACTTTATTTCTCAAACGTGGCGATGGTTCCACGTTTCCTGCACAATATGTTTAGCGCAACTCTTTCAATGCTTCTGATCTTGTGGCTCTTATTAACCACGGTCATCAGTTTCTTCACCTATCTTTTTGTGCATTTTCCTTATTTAATTGGCAGGTTTCAAAGGAATACAGGGACCTCCAGGAAAAGCTGGACCTCCTGGCTCAAATGGAGAACAAGGGCTGAAAGGGGATCAAGGGCTGAAAGGAGAAAAAGGAGACAGTGCAGGTAAAGATAAGACATGGCACGGAGCTGAAGATTTTACAAATCCTTTTTTGGTTTTTTTAATGTGGAGTAGTAAAAGGATATACAATGATTCTTTCCTCTCTTCATTTTGCCTGGTGAAAAATGTTCAGTTATCACCAGGCAGTAACTGAACCTTTACTCAAATAAAGACACCGTCGCTCTTCTTATTATCCATTATTTTTGGCCTGCTTAAACTTCATGTGTCCCCTCTATTTGTCTTTTATATGGATAGATTAATCAAATAAGCCTTTGGTAGATCAGTTGACTGGATGGATGAATCATCCTAGCACTCTATTAAGGCCATAAAAAGCGCCCTTCTCAAGAATTGGGATCAAATGAGATTGGAGCCCAGTAATTGTTGTTCTTGAAGAGTATTGCTTTAGGGCAGTGGTTCTCAACCTGTGGGTCGGGACCCCATTTGGGGTCGAACGACCATTTCATGGGGGTCGCCAAACAACGCAGTCCGCCATTTTTTCCCCCTTTTCCTTAGCTGTGCTACTCCCTTTTATTCTATTGGTTTTTGAAAGCCAATAGAATAGACTCTCTTGAATAGAGTCTAATTTTATTGGCTTTCAACAGCCAGTAGGAATTGTCCAGGCTGTCTCTGCCCTGCTGAGCCCGCCAAAAGTCCCATTCTGCAAATGGTGCTGCCCCAATTGAGTAGTCCTCGACTTATGACCAGTTGAGTAGTCCTCGACTTACGACCGGTTGGGGGTCGCGGCATTAAAAAGGTTGAGAACCACTGCTTTAGGGCTTCTGTTTTTTGTCTTTCAGGATGTTGGTTTTTTATTCTTTCATGCATGGTTTTTTTTGTTGTTGTTGTTTTGAGATATCCAGCTTTAGGTAAACAACTACAAGGAAACACTCCAGTGTACGAATGGCACACGGGGCACAAATTTATGGAGCAGTACGTAACAAAACATCAGGATTTCTGACATTTGCAGCAAGAGCCTGGTAGCATCATTTCAGATTGACACCTTTATTAAAGGGCATGAGCTTCGCTGAACTCACGAAGGCTTACGCCTTTTGGTGTAATTGGTTCATCAGAAATGAGTTGATCAGATTCCTCCTGATTTTTGGCTTTTCTCCTGCCGCACATCTGGCTATCCAAATTGTACAACTGTGTCAACGTTCCATGGAAAGCACAAGTTTTACGTATAAAACTTTCAAAGGATCTTAGAAGCAAAGTCAAAAAGCCAGGCTTTCAGAGGTGTTTTGGTTTTTTTTTAAACTATTTTGCTTCGGACAGCAGTGAAGAATAATTTTCTCTTTTCATATCCTTTAGAGGTTGAAGTTCTTAAAACCCAGATTCGTGATTTACAAGTAGAGCTGCAGGTTGTTAAGGCGACGACAAGTAAGAACCATGCAGGTAAGACAGAATCATCTCTTTGGGAATACTTACAAAGACTTTCATGAATACTTTTGGGGGGTCCTTGGTGCTAAGCTTGGTTGTTTTCTTGCAGATGTTTCATTGCCAACATGGTAACATCATCATGTAGTGATGATGTTACCTAGCTTGGTAATGAAACATCTGTGAGAAAACAACCACGCTCAGAGGGCAACAAGGTCTTCCCAAATAGTCTCCTCTATAAAAAATACTTTCCTCTGGAGAAAGTATTAAATGTTGAAATGAGAGAAATTTTGTTTATTTAATTAAAGATATTTGGAAATTATCAGAAAACAAGAATATTACATTGTACTATTAATTGGCTGATGTAAGATGGTGAGAATTCAAATAGATAAGACGTGTATCCTGAATATTAGGTCTGGTGATGAATGGTGATAAAGGGAATTGGGATGAATTAAAACTTGGAAATCATAAATACTAAATGTTAAATTTAAATATTAAGGGTAAATTAAAAAATTGGGGAAAAACGAACCAGGACGTTGATTGTCTAAAAAGATTGAATGTTAAAACAACTAGGACATGTATCAACAAATTGTTGATAAATGTAAGAAAGTTATTTTTATCTAATCGATATAGTAAGAATTGTATGAATTTAAACGCGAGACTGAATACTAAGGGGAAAAGAGAGGAAATATTGAAGGCAATCATTTGAGATCTGTACTAAAGATATTTGTATGTTACTGAATTATTGACCAACTCAGCTGCCATGTTGCTTTTCAAATATTTAAATGTGAAAATAGAAAACCAATGAAAAGTGAAAATATGTGTATAATAATGTATAATAATAATAATATGAATTATTCTTAGTAAGAAGTAGAATATGAAGGAAGAAAAATGTAAATAAGAAACAACGGAGCAATAAGGACAAATATTCTAAAGAAGAATAAGGGAGGAAATGTAAATAATAGAAGATTACCATTACGCAATCGCTGTAAAAAAAAAGGGAGAGGAGTATATACTGTGTGTGTATGTGTGTTGTGTTTTGCTTTGTTTTGTTTTGTTTTGTTGGTTAAAAATAAAAAAAAATTGAAAAAAAAAAAGAAAAATTTTCAAAAAAAGGAAAACTTTATTCTGATACTTCCTGATGATACTTCAGTTCGTTTGATGTCAAGATCAGGATGGCTCCTAAAATGGATTTCTCGCCCTCGAAAAACAGCTGAGAAAGAATTTATCTTTGGGTTATTGTTGTTTTTTCCTAGATTTTCTACAGGCTGCTTTCCCAAACTTCACCGTAATAAGAAACAAAAAAATTGCATCTAACGGAGCCGAAGCCAATTATGACACTGCCAAAGCCACCTGCTCCAGGTTTGGGGGGCAGCTCGCGTCTCCGAGAAACGGGGAAGAAAACGCCGCCTTAGCAAAACTGGCGTCAAAACTTGGAAAACATGCTTTTCTTGGGATGACTGACCGGGAGAGAGAAGGTAGTTTTAAGCACCTCAACGGGGACCAAATGCAATACTCACGGTGGGCAAAAGGCGAACCTAACGGAGAACAAGAGGATTGTATAGAGTTATACCTGGATGGCCAGTGGAATGATGTGGACTGCAATATAATTCGATTAATCGTCTGTGAGTTTTAATCCAACCATCCTCCTCTAAACTTGTCAGGCTAGCAAAAAACAGATTTCCAAAATCCACGGTGTTCGCCTATAACTTCAGAACACGAGCAAAATGACCAGCGAGGTATCACAAGGCTTTACAAGATTGACTCGAGCAACGGTCAAACAGACAAACAAGCATCGGAGCAATTTTGTGTAATTTAATTCAGCTTGGGTGCACTTTGGAGGCTGGGTGTGTTTATGAGAAATGTTTGTGACAACGCAGCTAATAAATAATGCATTGGCAATTGTCATGTTTAGATAATCACATATTAAACTGTCCGCTTCATGTAGTATTTATTTGTGTTTTATTGGTTAAATATATTGTATCTACTGTCCGTGATGATATATTCCATCAAACCAATATCACTTAACTGCCTTTTAACACTTTAGCAACCATCTTATCAGGACTATTTATGGCTTTTAATGCAAAATCCTTTCCAGAGGATGATGGGGTTTGGAAATACCTTTTTCATTTTAAAAGGAGCCCAAATAGTACTATTGGGGGGGGGATGTTTGTACTCTGACCAATAGAGTGGTCAAACAAATTTCTAATACATTTCTTAATGGGTAATCCTCCTGTCTGATTCACAGTTTGCAGACATGGAAAGCATCCACATAAAAACCCTTCTAGTTATTTCCCCGTTGCTTTGCCCACTTTTTTTTTAACCCTCCAAAATATCCATCAAGATGGGGGGGAAAATAAAATTGATCTCGAAGTTATTTTAATGACCAGCATCGTGTTACAAAATGGAACCAAATATAGCAGGAAGATGTGATCAACAATCAATCGGCCGTGGACTAAATAAAGTCTGATTTGATTCTTTTTTCTTTTTTTACAAATTTTATTTATAATACAGTTAAAAAGTAACAAACATTGGATTTGACGTGACATTCCAGTATATATATTCTTATCAGATTGTTCCACTTTTTACAATCAATTCTTCATCTCTACATATACATCTAAGTTTTATATACAATACTTATTCTAAAATAACATATATTTCTATCTTAACATTCATCTTTAATCCCAACCGTCTGATTTTTTGATAAAAGAGGCTTTCTTATGCTGGTATATATTTTTCCAAGAAAGAAAGAAAGAAAGAAAGAAAGAAAGAAAGAAAGAAAGAAAGAAAGAAAGAAAGAAAGAAAGAAAGAAAGAAAGTTCATCTCTCGCTGCCTCTACAAAGTTCCAGGAAATGGATAAAAAAAAAAATCAAATGTTGAATTTTGGCAGAGAAATGACCAATTTTCAGTGGCAAATTTTTGATGAGAATAAAAATGAGACAGGTTCACAAAAGTTCTCCAAACCGAATGACTAACCAAGCCAGAACTAGCAATTAAATCGGAATACAATTATCAAATCCATAACAAAGTCAGATCACAAATGACTGATGATCATTTCCTCTTTGGAAAAATTACAGACATTGTCTCTAAGAGTTGTTGTTTGATCTTGATCGCAATGCCAGAGTGTTCCTGATTAATGTTTGCCCTTTTGTTAAACCTTCCAATGAATAGCAGGGCTGAAAGAAATACAGGCTTGGTTTAAAGATTATCAAATTGGGGGGGGGGAAACAAATAAGGAAAGGACACTGCCCCCCCCCCAAAAAGAGATCATTAATTGTGATAATCCAAACATATTATAGTTTTACTGAATTCTATTTGATGTTGATGTGCTTTAGATTAATAAAAATAGAGAATGGATCGGTCCTGTTCTTTTTACGCAATCTCCCTTTCTCATTCTTGAAATCTAAAATCCAGACCCTCTCATCAGCTACTTATGCATACAGCAATTCTTGAATCCTTTCCCATTCTTCCTTCAGTCTTTTCCCTTACTGATTCAGTAAGACAGTAAGCCTGGCCATAAAATCCCCATCCTAAAAGGACCGCCTCCATCTTTTATCCTGATCAGTAGATTTCACACGTTATGACATCACTATCAAATTTCTAGGACATTATACTGCGATATCTAACGGCTCAATTCCACAAAATTAATTTGCAAACTGTTAGGACAGTTACCTTCTAAAGGACATTGTTTATGAACAATATGCAACCAAACGTAGAGAACTGTTTCCAGAGAAATCCCTTAAAGGAGCATCAGTATAACGTAATTTCTAATGTGATACAGTGGTGCTAATAATAAAAAAACCATATTTTAAACAGAAGATTGTTAAGAATATTGCACGAGACTTAGGTTTTCTGCTGCATTATCTAAATCTTGACTCAGAACTGAACAAGATCAGGAGGGACAAATTTTTCAACCATTAACTTATCACCACTACGAGGAAAAAAAACCAATCATAATTTGATTTGAGAACCAGTTTGGTCTAGTGATTAAGGCTCCAGGTTGGAAACCACGAGATATGAGTTCTAGTACAGCCTTAGCTATGAAAGACAGCTGGGTGACTTTTGGCCAGCCCCTCTCTTTCAGCCCACCCTACCTCATAAGGTTGTTGTGAGGAAAATAGGAGTAGGAAGGTGTATTGGTTATGTTCACACCACCTCAAGGTATTTGTAAAAATAATAAGGGGGGGATACAAATCGATCCATCCATCAACAATATTATAGCAATTTCACCTTAGAATATTGCAGGATCGTATGCAAAGAGTAGCCATTTTTTAATTTTTGTTAAATCTGTGACACTGCAGTGCCATTTTAATTTTACTTTTTTTCCCATTGCGTTATTAAAATAGCTCTATTCTCAACAGACAAAGCGAAACAGTCTCAGATCAAGAAGAAAATCTATCTGGGCCCACAAGGGAAGCAAATAATTAATTGTGTTGATGGAAATGAGAAACATTTGATGTAAAATCGCTGGTGATTCCTTTCTAAATCTGTCAGTCAGTCAGTTGAGAATCTTTCGAGACATTTCTGCAAACTGGGAAGGGCTTAAGACTTTATCCTTAAATATTTGCTTGAACCAAATGTAAAGAGCCAGAATATTCCTTGCTTATGGTTTAAAACCTCCCGACAATACTTGCTTTGTGATTAATATCAATCAATCTGAATAGACCTGGAAGGGACCTTGGAGGTCTTTTAGTCCAACCCCCTGCTCAAGCAGGAGACCCTATACCATTTCAGACAGATGGCTGTCCAGTCTCTACTTGAAAGCCTCCAGTGATGGAGCACCCACAACTAAGGTATTTGAAAAAAAGGGGTTAGGCCCTTCTGGAATGTTTTGATCTTGATCTAGCTAACAACCTTAGGTTTTCCTGATGGGTTCCCCATCCAAATATTAATCAGGGACAACCCTATTTGGCTTTCAAGGGTGGCCTCCAACAGTGAGACGGATCTCAGAGTCCTAGTGGACAATCACTTAAACATGAGCCAGCCGTGTGCTGCAGCTGCCAAAAAGGCCAACATGGTGCTGGGCTGCATTAACAGAGGGATAGAATCAAGATCATGTGAAGTATTAATACCACTTTACAATGCCTTGGTAAGGCCACACTTGGAATACTGCATCCAGTTTTGGTCACCACGATGTAAAAAAGATGCTGAGACTCTAGAAAGAGTACAGAGAACAGCAACAAAGATGATTAGGGGATTGGAGGCTAAAACATATAAGGAACGGTTGCTGGAATTGGGTATGTCTAGTTTAATGAAGAGAAGGACGAGGGGGGACATGATAGCAGCCTTCCATTCAAAGTAACAACAGCAATGAAAAAAAGTGGCCTAGGACTGTTTTTCACACTTAGAATCACACAATCATAAAATGGGGCAAAGCTCGCTTAACAAATGCCTCATTTAGCAACAGAAAGTTTTGGTTCAATTGTGGCCATTAATCAAGGATTGTCACGTACTATTTCCTGAATCTGAGATCTGATTTTTATTATGGCTTACCAGGAGAGTGGCGAATTCACTAGCACACCTCTAGTACTATGCGGTAAATGAGTAGTAAAATCGATGGAGAATTCTGAGAAATTCTGTCAGGCACAAAGGATCAGGATCATATGTTAAGTCAAAAGTTTTATTGCTGAAGCCTAGACAAGTATCTAGTCAACTGAAGTTCAGTACTAAGTTGATGCCAAATAAGGGTCAATGGAATTCAAGACACAGTTGCACTTGGACTCTTGGTGAGAATGTAATGACTCTAAAATGATTAGACATCAGATTTGCTTTCTGTTACAAAGTTATTTTGCACATTGGAGCATAGGCCCACCGTTTAATTGACTGTTCCCCAGACCACGTTTCATATTTTACTGAAAAACCTTCCTTTCCATTAAACGGCCATAGATGTAATCCTGGTACATTGGCATGTTGCAACATAAGTAAACACGGTATTTCAAAGCTTTGCAATTCTATTCTATTCTATTCCTTATTCTATTCTATTCCTTATTCTATTCTATTCTATTCTATTCTATTCTATTCTATTCTATTCTATTCTATTCTATTCTATTCCTTATTCTATTCTATTCTATTCTATTCTATTCTATTCTATTCTATTCTATTCTATTCCTTATTCTATTCTATTCTATTCCTTATTCTATTCTATTCTATTCTATTCTATTCTATTCTATTCTATTCTATTCTATTCCTTATTCTCTTCTCTTCTCTTCTATTCCTTATTCTGTCGTGTCCTGTTCTATCCTATTCATTAATATTATAGCAATTTCACGTTAAGATTTTACAGGATCATATGCAAGAATAATCAATCTTATGCAAAAACACCCCAAACTAGCCAGTTTTAATATTTATTAAATTGGTGACACTGCAGTACAATTTTAATGTTACTTTCTTCCCTTGCATTATCAAAATAGCTCTATTCTTGAGAGACAAAAGAAAAACAGTTTCAGAACAAGAAGAAAATTTTCCCATTTAAAAAAAATCTATTTGGGCCCATGAGGAAAGCAAATAATTAATTGTGTTGATAGAAATAAGAAACACTCGGTGTAAAATCATGGTGATTCCTTTCTAAATTGGTCAGTCAATCAGTTGAGAAACTTCAGTGGCATTTCTGCAAGACTGAGAATGGATTAAGGATTTGTCCTTAAATATTTGCTTGCACCAGATATAAAGACTTCAAATGCTCCTTGCTTATGCTTCAAAACTTCCCGACAATACTTGCTTTGTCATTTTCTTAGAAGAGTCAATAAGGAAACAATGGGGACGTCACAGCCCTAAGTGATACGGATCTGGGCTGAGAAATGTGGTTTGAATATCGTGACTCAGAACATTTATTCTTAAAATGCGAACGTGAAATGCGAGACCTCATTACATAAGCCATTGTCTATAAATGGAAACCTTAAAGTCTACAAAATTATTCTTCCCAAGACGGCTGTGAAAAACTGGAAATCACAAAGTAAGTGATCTGACTTTTGACTCAACCCTGGAAAAAAATATACTTCATGTAAAAATCACTGCTGATTCTTTTCTAAATCTGTCAGTCAATCAGCTGAGAACCTTTGGAGACATTTTTTGCAAGCCTGGGAACGGAGTAAGGATTTAGCGTTAAATATTTGCTTTCACGGACTATAAAGAGCTAGAGTTAAGTTAAAAAAAAATGGCCGCGGTGTTTCTCTATGCAGACTGCTGAATATAGAACTAAGAGTTTATTTGATTGAGCAATCAGAATGGTTGTTTTTAATTAATGGAAGACCTCAGAAAGGTAAGTCTCATTACTATGTGCTATTTAAGCATGGGCATTCCCTTTTGCAAGGCATGACTTAACTCCATGTATACTTTTTACACTAATGAGGGCTGGCATTGAAACAGGGACTTTCTTATTTTATCAGTTATTGGATAGATGATAGATAGATAGATAGATAGATAGATAGATAGATAGATAGATATAGAGACAGAGACAGAGATAGAGACAAATAAAATAGAGAGAGAGAGAGAGACAGAGAGACAGAGATAGAGATAGAGATAGAGACAAATGAAATAGAGATAGATAGATGATAGATAGATAGATAGATAGATAGATAGATAGATAGATAGATAGAGGGTGGGTAGGTAGGTAGATAGGTAGGTAGGTAGATAGATAGATAGATAGATAGATAGATAGATAGATAGATAGATAGATAGATAGATAGATAGATAGATAGATAAAAGAATATTAAAAATAAAAGCATGATTCCTGGGTGTGTACATGGTGAGAATAAAATATGATCACCAGGAAAAGTTAAAACATTAAAAGTTTTAATATAAAACAGAAGTTTTAAATAAAAACATTAAAAGTTTTAAAAAGTTAGCAACCTAGCTTTCGTTGGCTCCTGCCAACTTCATCAGGGCGTACACAAATCAACGGGAGTAAACATTTATATGTAAGTTAACGCCTGCGCTCAACTTCTGGGCCATGTAACGCTAGGATTGGCCGACCTGGACCTATTACACGGCCCAGGAGTCCAGCGCAGGGATTAACTTACATATAAATGTTTACTCCTGTTGATTTGTGTACGCCCTGATGAAGTTGGCAGGAGCCAACGAAAGCTAGGTTGCTAACTTCTTAAAACTTTTAATGTTTTTATTTAAAACTTCTGTTTTATATTAAAACTTTTAATGTTTTAACTTTTCCTGGTGATCATATTTTATTCTCACCATAGATAGATAGATAGATAGATAGATAGATAGATAGATAGATAGACAGAGAGACAGAGAGAGACAGACAGAAGAAGAAGACAGAGAGGGAGAGGGAGATAGACAGAGGCAGACACAGACAGAGACAGAGAGAAAGACACACACAAATACACACACGCACATGCACACACACACACACACAGAGAGAGAGAGAGAGAGAGAGAGAGAGAGAGAGGACTTTAGTGGTATCTGAATTTCTTTCTCTTTCTGCACGCACTAATATGAGTAAGGAAATATCTGTAGGTACCCAACAAGGATTTCACAATCAACAGTTCAGGAACTGGTTCCATATCCAGTAACTAACAACTAATGCAGGATAACTTCTTTTATATTATTTTTTGTCATCTTAGGCCAAACATCCAAACCATGCTGACATTTCTAATGATTCTTCAGCTGGCCTTGGAGGTCTCACTCCAAGAAACCCCCAAATCAGCTACTTCTCCTCAAGACTGGCTGCAAAACGCATGCACATTAATTATGTGTGGACCTAACAAAGGAGGTCCCAGAACAGAAACAGCTGTTCAAGGTATCTAAAGATCTGCATGAGAGTGTGTGCTGCTTTTTCTTTCTATGCGTAAAAGGAGGGGGGCAGATATTTTGTGTCTTCTCACAACCCACTGACCCAAGTTCAGCTACCATGAGGAAAGGTTGCAGAGATATGAAGTAGAAGAAAAAACCCCAAACTTTGTATCAGGACAGTCCAGTTACTAAAGCAACTTAATTCTGTAACTGTACTGTTATTAAGTGTGCTAATAACTCAGATGTGCAATTTTGAATAAATGCCCTTTTCTCAAAAATAAGCAGAAAGTTCAGATCGCCGTAATCAGATCCTGATCCAATAGTTTGAATCTGTGTGGAGAAGCAGCACAAATTATTCAAATTATTGGATCAGGATCTGATTCAGTCATTTGAACTTTCTACTTATATTGAGAAAAGAAACTTCTTCAACATTGCATATCTGAGCTACTAGCATTGAGTAAGTGAGTTACTAATACACTATTGTTGGAACCTAAGTAGTAATTCAGTAATGCTAACTAATGCACATAGGTGTTTGCTCCAACCCATCATTCTTGTCATTAATGTCCTCACATCATGTGCATTGTTTGTGGTTTGTATGATCACACTGTGACTTGTGTGGTGTCCCTGGCCCTGCCTCACCCAACTAGTGGAGTAGAAGGCTTAGCAAGGATTAGGAAGTAAAACATGAGCAGTGGTAACAAAATCACTACATGGTTTAAAAAGTTTGAAAGGTTAGTGCTATGTGAGGAACCATGGTGGATAAGGATGCTGTGGGAGTGGAAAGACTTCTTTTGAATCATTGAGCCAATCTCTCTTTCCCTTAAAAAATCACCAGGACTTCAACAGTTTTCAAGCCCATCAGAACTTCTGGCTAACTCTGCACCAAACAGAGAGAAACTGGGGAGAGAAACAAGAGGTGAGATTCATTTTCCAGACAAGAAATTTACTATGATGAAAAAAAATACTGTGAGTCTACCCTCCATCCCACAAAAAAGGGGGCTGGGAAAAATTAGGAGAGAGAAAAAATAAAGGAAGGGGAGGGAATTATTTATAATGCAAATACCAACAGGACGTAGAAGATAATTTAACTTACCACACTGTTTATTCATTTATTCTATTTATTAGGCTGCCCATCTCACTTGAGGGTGACCCCGGGCAGCTTACAATCATTAAAACCCAGAGTAACATTAAAACAGTAAATGGTGGCATTGAATTAGTTAAGATTGATAGAAATAGAGAGGAAGGGAACGAGATGCACATTGGGATGAGGAAGTGGAGTCTTATCTTAGTCCATCAACCACCTCCAAAGTAATGTCTCCCCCCATCCATTGAGGATCCAGGCCAGTTGACAAAGGTCTTCAGGCCCTTTCAGATTATCCTCTTTTTCTAAATACAGTTTATCTTCAAAACATTCTAGTGAGGCAGGCTAGGGCGGGGACCACGGACCTGCTCGCCTCTATTTATTTTAGTGAGATTTCTTGTTATCCTTGGCCACAATCCTGCTCAAACCAAATCATAAGATCTTAGAGTCACACACCATTCAGTCGGGTTTGTTTTAATCATTGTTTGCTGACTAAATCATGCCCGGCTTTCATTCACCCATCAAAGGTACGTGGTTGGCTGAAGCCTAGCGGTTGGCTTCCAACATCCATGCTAATGTGTTGTAGGACCGAAACAACTTTGTAAATTCTGCTCTATGCCTCAGGGTTGTGTGTAAACTCCACCACATAATGACCTATTCAATAGACTCTGCCTAGGTTTGTGTTAACTTCACAACCACCAATTTCATTCTTCCGCCTCTTTATAGTGTATTTGTACAAGGTGCAAGCAAACAAACTTTGATATCTGATCACTGTCATGAGTACATCTGGTTTACAGGTCTGGGGTTGTTTGAAGGATCAAAATGAAAGCAACTCTTCAGCTCTGACAGCAAAGCAACATTACAGAAATTTCTTTTTTTTTCTTTTGCCCATCAATATTCTTAGCTCTTTTCCTCCTCTGATATCTCTTCTGCTCCTCAAACAAAATTAAGAGGGCCTCTTGTTTATCCATTGTTAGACTATCCCTCAAAGAAACATTCCCCCAATCTTCCTTGGCTCACAGGTTTTTGGTTTTTTTTTTTTTCATTTCTTGAACTTGTGCATACAGTATTTATACAAGGTTGTTTTACTTCCTGTTCCAAACAAGGGAGCGGTCATTTTACCTGCTGAATTATTACTTGCTTCTCAGACAAACATAATTGTGGTCCACCCAAAATCAAAGAGAGATTTATAACTCACTATATTCTATGGGGAAAACTTGCCCAACCAGCCTTTTTATCAATAGCTAAGTTGAGATCTGCATAAAACACTGGAAGACAGGAAATCCATTGTTTGGGGTTGGTGAACTTCCTTCTGTCTTATTATGAAGGTTAGTCTGCTTCTTATTCAACCAATAGAGACACTGTGTTCAGTAGAAGAAAAAAAATTCATGAGGGAAAATAATATTAGGAATCAACGGAGGTGATGTTAAATATCTGCGGTATTAAATTCCCAAACTCAAGGACATATAAGCTCTGAAATATCTCTTTGTATCATGAATGGATATCTTCTGCATGAATGTTTGAGTCAACGTTTGGTGAATATCTACATGAGAGACTTCACAAGCAATAGCAATAGCACTTAGACTTATATGCCACTTCACAGTGCTTTAACAGCTCTCTCTAAGCGGTTTAGACCATATTGCCTCCAACAATCTGGGTCCTTATTGTTACCAGCCTTGGAAGGATGGAAGGCTGAGCCAATAGCAATAGTACTTAGACTTATATACCACTTCACAGTGCTTTACAGCCCTCTCTAAGTGGTTTACAGAGTCAACCTCTTCCCCCCCCCCCAACAATCTGGATCCTCATTTTACCAATGTCAGAAGGATGGAAGGCTGAGTCAGCCTTGAGCTGGTGATTGCCAGTCTGCTGGCAGACAGCAGAAGTAGCCTACAGTGTACTGCATTCTAACCACTGCATCATCACGGCGCTTACAAGAATGTATAATTATGAAGCATATACTTCCAAAGATAGAATACCATTTTTCATATATTCCCTAAAAGTGACATTAATCTTCATTTAATTCCAATCACATTTCCTGCTGCAAAATATATGAGGTGACCCTCATGGTTTCTTCAAAAAAAAAAAAAAAAAAAAGACCCGACAAATCCAATCTGAAGTAAGAGCTTTGGGAATGTTCTCCAAAGTCATGGCGGTTATACATTTCATTCTTTTCCTTGAAAAGTCTCTAACTGAATGTGATATCAATGAGGAAGTCTAATTCAATTATGTTCCCATCCAGAGCTTGAACTTCTTAAGTTGCAAGTCAAAGAACTTCAGATTCAGATGGGCATTCTCAAAGCTACCTTCATCAACATTCAACAAGGTAAGACATTGGGAAGAAGGGGTTGGCCTCTTCCGGGATGTTTGTTTCCACCTCTTGATCTAGCTAACAATCCTAGGTTTCTCTGCTGGGTTTCCCATCCAAATATTAATCAGGGACAACCCTGTTTGGCTTTCAAGGATGGGCCTCCAACAGTGGCTCTGAAAACACAACAGGCATTCTCTCCTGTGGATTTCTCAACAACAACAACAATAATAATAAAGTTGGAAGGGACCTTGGAGGTCATCTAGTCCAATCCCCTGCTCAGGCAGGAAACCCTATACCATTTCAGACAAATGGCTGTCCAGTCTCTTCTTAAAAACTTCCAGTGTTGGAGAAGGAAGGAAGGAAAGAAGGAAGGAAGGAAGGAAGGAAGGAAGGAAGGAAGGAAGGAAGGGAGGAAAGGAGGGAGAAAGGGAGGGAGAGAGGGAGGGAGGGAAAAAAAGAATAACAGAATAACAGACTTGGAAGGGACCTTGGAGGTCATCTAGTCCAACCTCCTGCTCAGGCAGGAAACCCTATACCATTTCAGACAAATGGCTGCCCAGTCTCTTCTTAAAAACTTCCAGTGGGACAACCTGCCTCCAGAAGTTGTGAATGCTCCAACAGTGGAAGTTTTTAAGAAGAGATTGGACCACCATTTGTCTGAAATGGTAGAGCTTTCCTGCCTGAGCAGGGGGTTGGTCTAGAAGACCTCCAAGGTCTCTTCCAACTTTGTTACTCTGCTCTACTCTACTCTACTCTACTCTACTCTACTCTATTCTTTCATTCCATATTCTGTTCTATTCTACTCTACTCTATTCTTTCATTCCATATTCTATTCTATTCTATTCTACTCTACTCTACTCTACTCTATTAACTAAAGTTCAACACAAAGTTGATGTCAGATAAGGAGCAACAAATTCAAGATAAGATTGCACTTGGACTGTTGGTGGGAATATAATGCCTCTAAGCTGATTATTATTAGATGACAGATTTGCTTTTTAATTCAAAAGTTATGTTGCACACTGGAGCATAGGCCCATTGTTTGATGAGCTATTTCCCAGACCATGTTTTATATTTTGCTGAAACACTTTCCATTAAAGTGCTATAGATATAATCCTGGCACATCGGTATGTTGCAACATAAATAAACATGGCATTTCAACGCTTTGCCATTCTCTCTCCTTCTAGCTGTCCTGACTCCCAATGGAGCAATTGTTGATGATAAAATTTTCAAGAGAGTTGACACTAAGGGAGATTTCCAGGCCGCCAAAAACAGCTGCGAATACATGGGTGGCAATCTTGCTTTGCCGAGGAATGTGGCAGAGAACAGAGCCCTCCAAACAATAGTAGGATGGCGTAAGGAACAAGCAATTCTGGGAATTACTTATAGGACAACTGGAAACAGGTTTGAGGATCTGAATGGCCAGCCCCTAGGATTTCTCAACTGGGCTCAAGGAGAGCCGAATAACCTTGGCTACGAAAAATGCGTGGAAATACACCCGGATGGGTACTGGCATAATAGACATTGTGACCTTGGCTGGTCAATCATCTGTGAATTTAAAATCTAACAGACGTTGAGTTGGGAGAAAGAAAAGAATTCCAACGTAGAGTTGAAAAAGAAAGCTTACTCTGTGCATCACAAAGGCAGTCTCTAGCATAGGGCAAGTAAGTCTTAATCCAATAGTTTTCAGCAAGGATATTTGAAGTCAAGTTTTACTCCGTTGACTTCAGCCTTGTCATTCCAATGGAAGTTGCCTTCTTCTAGCATCTCACTCAAACCAACCATCTTGGAATCCTCAGTCCTCCTCTGAAGTAGTCAGCAGACCTGATGCTGCTTAGCTTCTACGATCCATCCTCAGATACATGTTGCCATCTTCCAAGTCTTCTCTAGCATAGCTTAGCTAGCAAAACTTGCACTAAAATGTAGCAATTATAGATCCATTTTCCCATCATTTCTAAATAAACCCATTTCCTACCAGCATTTGTTGCTTGAGACTCTATTTTTTTTATTCACAATGAGAGGCAGCTTAATAGACATGATCCTACAATAGTCTTGCTCTATTTCCCAGAAATCTTTGGACAGTTATGCAAAGGATTCTTCGGAGCCTTGGTAGGGCTAGAATTTGGGGATATTCCTGTGGGCAAATATCATTTTGCACCAAAGGATCCGGATTTGAATTTAAAATTTATTATAGTAATTGTGTTGTGAGCCCAAGAGATCAGAGGTGAACCATAATACATTCTAGCTAGCTTAGTAAAGGAGGTTTGGCCTGGTGGATTAACCAAAAAATTGGTTTAATACTAGGATGTTTGATTAGAATTAAAATATTTGAAGATCCATGGGTCTAGTTGTTGTTGTTGTTAATTGCGAAGTCGTGTCCAACCCATCGTGACCCCATGGACAACGTTCCTCCAGGCCTTCCTGTCTTCTACCATCTTCTGGAGTCCATTTAAGCTCACGCCTACTGCTTCAGTGACTCCATCCAGCCATCTCATTCTCTGTCGTCCCTTTCTTCTATTGCCCTCAATCTTTCCCAGCATTGTGGGTCTAATTAGCCTTAATTAATGATCAGCCTCCTCCTCATTCTTATCCTTGATCTCTACATCCATTCCCAAATTAAAAATGCATTTCATTACCTTACCCAACAAGAAAGTACTGTAGGACAAAATAATAGTCTAAGCTAAATCTGAGAAAAAGGCACCGGGAAATGAAAAGCAAGGAAATGAAATTCCTGCAGTCAAAAACAGCCATTTCTTGGACAGACTTACATTGAGGATCAAAGAAGAAAAAAAAGATACAGAATATTTTCAAACATGGAACCTACTTTATCAATGGCTGGAGAAACAGGACAGAGAGCGGGCAACTAAATCTCATTTTTGATGTGTGCCACTTGTGCCCACAGTATAAAATGACAATAAAGGTTATCTTATCTTAACTTGTATTACTAAGAAAAACAAATCAAGCCAGACAATATGTTGTTCATTAAGCACTAATGAATTGTAATAATAGAAAATTAATAAAATACTATAAAAAAAACCCCGGCCATTTGTCTCTCAATATAGCATCCTGGCTTATTAAAGTGCCCAATTTGATCTCTGTTAAGTTTTTTTTTTTCCTGGCACAACACTAACAGAACATAGTCTGAATAGCACAAGACAATAGTATACACTAAAGTTGCCAGCTGTGATCTAGCACATATATCTGAGCAATTAGCACCTCTGGAGGGGTAGAAATGGGGAAGGATAGAAAGTGTAGGGATTCCCAAGAGGCCATCCATGGATCATGAGACCCTAGTTTGCTGTTCTTGTTACTGGTAATAGGATAAGGGTGTGACTACAATTGCCAGAAAGGTGCTGTCTTCAAAGCACATGTAAAAGTGTGAGTGATATAATATTTTCCCAGCTGGGTTATCATCCTGGAGAAAATTATTTCGCTTGTTCTCCTGAACCAAATATTTTAGGTTTCCAGTGATAACACCAGATCCTTGGAAGCTGAATAAAATTCTTGAGATGTGTCATAAGGGCTGAGAAAAATGAGCAGATAGTTACTTCTAGTCATCTGGGTCACTCCCAGTAGGAAAGTCCGAGTGGGAATCGACTCCACCAGAAAGTGAAAACTACTTTGACTGGCTACAATAAGAGAATATTCCAAGTCTGATTGTGCTGTTGTCAAGGTTGAATCGCTAAGATGCCTGCTAATTTCTACCACTACTCAACTTGCCATAGAAACCAGAAAAGGGGGGGGGGGGGTAGAAAGCATAGGGTATGGACCAGAACATTCTCCAGGTCTGTGAATTTTAAAGCTATATCTCCAGCACCCATACTTAAAGTTCGTATCTCTTTAACTGTCATGACTTTTTCAAGGAATTTTAGTACACTGTCCCATACTGTTCCCACTGTCTGATCTCTTAATAAAATTCATTCTTCTTTTGCCCAATTCTCCCTTTCCTGCTACAAAAAAATAAAATAAAATAAATTGCTTGTGTGTCCTGAATTAACGCTCTGTGCATTTTTTTTCCTTTTCTTTGGGATGCTAAAAAAAAAATAAAAATTAAAAACCTCAGTGGTAGAGGAAGCCACAAAGCTGTCAGTCCACCTTTCCCTTTGAAAGTATCCAAGTGATCAGCTTGTGTTTAATGTCTTATTGATACTAAGCAAGGAGACTCAAAGCTGTTTATAATGATGTACGTAGTACATGCCTACATATATATTTAGGCTGACGGGCACCCAATGTCGTGTAGTAAGACGAGGCTTGAGTTTTCTTCCTGAAAAAGCTCTAGAGTAACTCACCAGTAGATTGCAAGAAAAATATTAGTTTTATTTCGGTTTCAGCTTCACCACCCTGAGCCAGAAATAGACTTGCACGTAGCTCTCTAACCTACAGTAAGCAAGGTTGAGAGAATACAAATCTCAGCCTAGAGTTTATTTCAGAGAGATGCAGCTTGTCAAAAGTACCTCTGCTCTCATTCAGTATTAATGATACATCCTTGAAAACAAAACAAAACAAAACCTCAAGAACTGCCAGAAGATTTTGCAACAGCTGGATACAAGCAAAAGTAGGGGGGGGGAAGGAGCATGAATTGTTTACATTTCTTACCAACTATGTAAGTATAATAAAATGATTTTGCAACTTACATTAATCTTTGGCTTTTTCTCCCCCCCTCCCAGCTACTTATAGACAGGTAAAACCTCTGAAAAAGTAAGACTATAACTTAATCTGCTAACTTCCTGTCTAAAGCTCTGGAACTCTTTCTGCACAGAAAGTATATCTTTTTGAGACGGGTTATTAGCACCAGGATGCACAACGATATCAATGTCACAGTCCTTAACTAGCATTCTTGACTATCTTAACAAAGCACCCTTTTTTTCTCTGCTGGCAATAAAGGACCAGGCAGACACCTCACTTCTTTCAAAATCTCCACATCCTTTCTTAAATCGACACCTCTTGCAATTGACTCACCAACCAGAAGGTGGCTTCTTTCTTTAGATACCTTACTCACCACCCATGGCTGATTTGCAACACCCTGATTCAGGCCTGCTCTTACCTAGGATAACTTCTTCCTCATGGACCACAAAGGCCTGCTCAGCTGAGTCACCATCATTATCACAAACAGCTGGACCTACCACCATAGTATCAACTTCAGCAAAGGGACGATATCTGTTATGCAAGGACACACCAAAAGCTCCATGTTTATGGTCCACAGCTGGATGCTGCCAGATCCAACCATTGTCCACACTGCCCTTCTCCTGTGAGGTGTTTGTGGGAGAAGCTCAACAGAACATAGTAGCTGAGTTGGCCAACTAATACCAGCCTGAACACTAGAGCAGCAATCTGCCCATGTAAACTAGCCATCTCCTTACAGATAGGACAAATATGCAAACTTAAAAAGAGAACCACAAAAAAACAGCTGCAAAACACATGTTGCACTGAATCAAATCAAACATTCTCAAATAAAATATCAATAACCCAAGTACTCACCAAGGATGAACTTCTGCTGTTTTCAAAGTGTTTAAGACTGCACTTTTGCTCAGATGCACGCTTCTGATTAGAAGGTCATATTCTCTTGTGGCCTTCCTGCTTTAGATGTAATCATAACAATAGTAAAGTTGGAAGAGACCTTGGAGGTTATCTAGTCCAATCCCCTGCTCAGGCAGGAACCCTACACCATTTTGGACAAATGGCTGTCCAGTTTCTTCTTAAAAACTTCCAGTGTTGGAGCATTCACCGCTTCTGGAGGCAGGTTGTTCCACTGGTTAATTGTTCTCACTGTCAGGAAGTTTCTCCTTAGTTCTAGGTTGCTTCTCTCCTTGCTTAGTTTCCATCCGTTGCTTCTTGTCCTGCTTCAGATGCTTTGGAGAATAGCTGGACTCCCTCTTTTTGGGGGCAGCCCCTGAAATATTGGAAGACTGCTATCCTTCTCTTCATTAAACTAGACATACCCAATTCCAGCAACCATTCCTTATATGTTTTAGCCTGTTTAATTGTTTGCTTCACATGCTCTTAGGCCCACAAGCCACTAGCTTGATCCAGTGGACATAATCTCAGTCTTTCTCCAACTGGTGTTAAGCCACTCCTCCCAGCAACCTCTGGTGTTAGGGAAATACAATCAGTAACTCAATGCCCAGGTGGCTAGCTTGATCCAATGGACAAAGCCCCAGTTGTCCTTAGCTTGTGTTGAGCCACTCCACTCAGCAACTCTGGTACTCTGCAAATGAAAATGTAAATGAAACCAGTCAAAAAGAAAACTATAAATGCAAGAAAGGGAAAACATGTAAAAGAATAATAGACATTGTCTTCCAAAGTAGCTTCCAATCTTTTCAGTCTAATTAGAAATTGACTTCTCACTTTATAATTACAGCCTAGCTCTCTTCCTTCTGCTGTATAATCTTGTCTAATTGTCAAAATCATAAATCATAAGTTCATTTTCTTTCCTTTTTATGTAAAAAGTCCGTAAGGGATTTCTAATAATCAATTATCATAAATATTATCTTTTCTCTGATCAAAGAAGTCATTTTGGCCATCTCAGCAAGTTCCGCCATCAACCATTCTTCCACTGTGGATAATGCCAGATCTTTCCCTCTTTGTATATATACAATAATCTCACTGTAACTATCATATACAAAAACAATGTTATGTGACATTTTTTTCTCCAATTATTTGTCTGCCAATCCCAAGAAGACTTCTGGTCTCAACTGCGTATTAATCTTTAAAGTCCTCTGAATTTGAATTTGGAATTTTCTACCTTTTTTTACAGATTCACTAAGCATAACAAAATGTCCCTTTGTGCTGTTCAGATTTCCAATGTGATGTTCGAAGTGCCTTGATACATTCTGTACAATTTGTCTGATGAACCATCCCAATGTTACATCATTAAAAAAAAAAAACCTCTTTACAGTTTACAACATAACGAAAATGTAAATCCTTTCACCCACACATTTTCCCATTGTTCCATCTTAATATTCTAACCAGAGTTTTTAGCCCATTTTATCATATATGCTTTCACTTCTGTTACAAATTTCAGTAAAAAAAAATGTACATTTTAGCAGTTACATGTTCATCGTTTCTATGCAATTCTATTTCATGTTCAGTTTTACAATGTTGGAAACCATAAATTCTTTTTTCTGCTTCAAACCCTTCTAATAACTGTAAATAAGAGAACCACTGACAATTATATCCCTCTACCACAAGTTTTCACCAGCTTCAAAGATTTTGAAAATGTTGAAGCTTTAGTCAAAGATTCTAGCCAAAGATTTGATTTATATTTATTTGCAACTGTGAATGGATTTCGGTTTGGGTGGAATCATATTTTGGCAATGAATTGCTACTCAGAACAAAGGGGATGAAATGAATGAATGAAGGAAGGAAGGAAGGAAGGAAGGAAGGAAGGAAGGAAGGAAGGAAGGAAGGATGGATGGATGCAAGCAAGCAAGCATAAAAATTCTGAAAAAGTTTTAAAAAAGACCTTTTTACAAGAACTAATGTTTGGTCAGAAATACAAAACCAACTATAATTAAGCACTTATTCAACTAAGCCTTGGGAAGGCCAAGAGGAATTAATAAACTACTTTTGAGAAGGAAAAAAAGGTAAAAACAAAGAGGCAGATGAATTCATGGACGGTGAGAAAGTTATCTTCACTGGGATAAATTGAGATTGTTTAAAGAAGGACTCTGAAAAATATTTGCTGCTTTGATGTGTATTCTGCTCTGCTTTCTCACAGCTTACTTATCCCAGGAGCTTCCAGGAAAGAGTTTGACCCTGGATGTAACAAACACAGCCTTGAAGTTGCAACATCTGTTTTGTGGACTCCGAGTCTCAAAATTTTGACCCCTTTTTTTACACTTTGGGTAACTGGAGAGGGTTAAAAGCCACATATATCTTTAAGCCACCCATTGGACTGCTCAAAGAGTTGGGCTGAAGTGGCTTATAAGCCTAATCAATCAATCAATCAAAGTCAGTCAGTCAGTCAATTCTAAATTGACGGACAGACTGGTTGGAACTGAGCCCTGTGCAAATTGATCTGACCTGGCAACTGATAATGGTTTTGTAATAAATAAACGGGGTGAAGGTTTATACTAAGAGGCTGCATGCATGCCAATAAGCGGAACTATGCAACGATTGGTTTTGCAACCCGATATCTTGAGCAAGAGCAGTGGTAAAATAAAACGCACATCTGCATGGGTTTCTCTCTTGTGTTTTTTCTTGCTGTTGAAAAGAGAAGAGAATTTACTCCTTCTGGCACAAACTTCATCTTTTTTCAGGGTGAAGGAACTGCTATAGCTGATCGAGGAACACTCTGGTAAGGCACGCTGACTTCGTATTCAACTCAGACTCTGCTTTGTCAATGTTTACAGCAAATCCTTTGCTATTCTGCTTCTATTCTCCTTTTCTGAGACACTTGAACCAGAGATAATTATCGTTATCTAGAGCACACATACTGTATTCTTCTGAAGATTACATTCTTACTTGATTTCACAAATATATTCTATTTCTTGTCCTGGTAGCTCCTCATTTACTAATAAAATGTCTTTCGTTGTCACAAACCCATTTCCATATTACAATTCAAAGCTATAATCTAACAGTTAATTTTCATTCACTTGTTTATGGTCCACATTGTAATGAAATGAGGGAAACAATGGTTTCCCGAAATTTAACTATTATGGTTATTAAAGGCTAAATCGGAACGTGGTAATTGGAATTAGGTAAAACTTAAAAACAGGACTTGGATATGTGTAAGTAAAATTTTACTGACAAATGTATTGATTGATTGAGCTTTATCTAGAAATGTATTAACTTGAATATGATAGAATAATTAAGGGAAATAGAGAGGAAACCTTATTGATGTAACCTGACATATATGTGGATGGTTTTGTTATTGGACTATTGATTACCCTATCACCACGCTGCTTCCTCATTGCCTGGATGTAAAAATTAAAAAATTAATAAAACTTGTTATAAGAAGAAGAAGAAGAAGAAGAAGAAGAAGAAGAAGAAGAAGAAGAAGAAGAAGAAGAAGAAGAAGAAGAAGAAGAAGAAGAAGAAGAAGAAGAAGAAGAAGAAGAAGAAGAAGAAGAAGAAGAAGAAGAAGAAGAAGAAGAAGAAGAAGAAGAAGAAGAAGAAGAAGAAGAAGAAGCTTGAACCAGAGGATTCCCTAAAATCTGGAGAACTTGGGTTGAATGAAACTACTCAACAATGTTGTCACTTGGTTTATTTATTTATTTCGCCCGTGTCCTCTCTACTTGGTGAATGCTGTTGATAGGTGTGTAGCTTTGAACATTATCCAGATACCCCTTGCAGTTTATTTTGGTCTCTGAACTCTAAATAATGAATCAAGCCAGCTAACCCCAAATCATCTCTCCTTAACTTTGTTCTTGATCCAAGGTACCAACCATGTTTTTCCTCCAAGTTTTCAAGACTTTGCTGCTGCTCTTCTCAGGAGTATCGCTAGCTTTGGCTGCTTCTCCGGAGACAAGGAGTTGGGATACAAATTCCTGCACAGTGTTGGCTTGTGGCAACCCAGGATCTGCTGGTTTACCGGGAAGAGATGGAAGGGATGGGGCCAAAGGAGAGAAAGGAGACATGGGTATAAGTTCTGAAATCTTTCTCTCTCCCTCCCTTTCTCTCTCTCTCTTTCTCTCTCCCTCTCTCTCTCCTCTCTCTCTCTCTTTCTTTCTCATTACACAGCACTATATAATTAATCTTTTTAAAAAAATATTTATCATACAATTATAATAGTTAATACAATAGCTAATCTTATTTCTGTATTTAAACAAAAAGAAAGAGAACCTTTAACAAAGTTATAGATTCTTCTTTGTTTTTTGACTGTCAGCTAGGCTGGAAGGAGGGGTTAAGTGAGGACCTAGCTTAGAGTCTTCCATAGCATAAACGTGACCTCCTCCGAGATCCATGAAGTTGGTCCATGTGGTCATTCCCAGGGGAAGAAGGCAAAGAGTCTGGGGAAAATTCTAGAATAAAGTTGCTTACTTGAGCTATCCGAGAATGGCTCCAGTGGCTTGTGCCCGATAGCCTACCAGAATCAGAATAGAGCTGGAAGGGATCTTGGAGGTCTTCTAGTCCAGCCCCCTGCTCAAGCAGGAGATCCTATGCCATTCCAGAGAAGTGACTGTCCAGTCTCTTCTTGAAAACCTCCAGTGATGCAACTGGTTCTTCGGCCTAGCAAAACATCCTGTCATCAGCAAACATCCTTTTGAGTTGGAGATGTCTGATGGATAGATGCTGTGGTTTGGGGAACGGGGTGGCTATCTTGGGAAAACGGAATCCAAACGATGCTGCTTTGTCTCAAACCCTAGGCCTCCAAGTGAAGGGTCAACAAGGAGTCCCCGGTAAGGCTGGTCCTTCAGGACCAAAGGGAAACACAGGAGCCCCAGGTCAAAAAGGACAAAAGGGAGAAATGACAGGTAGGAAAGTGATGGTGAGTTTTGCCTGCATGAAAAGGAAGGGGAGTTTCTGATATTTCCAAGAAGAGCTCAGATATGGGGCATGTTGCAATGTCCATCAGTAGTTCTGTCTTTCTTGCTTCGCTAGCCTCATGTAACTTCTAGCGGGGAGGAAACCCTTGTCTCAAATGTTAGAAGAACAAATGGAAATTTCTTAATGGTTCTAATTCAACAAAGATCTGAATTCCTGATTCAAGAAAAAGTCAGGCTACCTCGGTCAAACTGGGAACAATTTCTCAATTTATAACTTATACTAATTAGGCTAGGCCAGAGGTAGGCAACCTTGGCTCTTCTATGACTCGTGGACTTCAACTCCCAGAATTCCTGAGCCAGCATGGGGGAAACTTTGGCCTCCTCATGACTGGTGGACTTCAACTCCCAGAATTCTTGAGCCAGCAGGGCTCAGCTTGGAAACCTCTCCCTTTTCCCTCAGCAGGGCTGGCTCGGGAATTCTGGGAGTTGAAGTCCACGAGTCATAAAAGAGCCAAGGTGGCCTACCCCTGGCCCAAACCAGCATTTATTTTTTATTTTTATCTAAATCCTCTTATTTAACCTAAAGGTTGACAAGTATTAAAATTATTTTAACGGCAATATATTTTTTAAGCCGCCCTCCTTTATCTTTATACATCTATCCCCTGATGAACAAAGACAAGTAAATAAAAGCATTGCATTTATAAAGTACAGTAGTCTACCCAGCTCTGTCGATATCTACACTAGTCAGTGCTAGATCCGTCAAAACCTACATTCAGGGTTTGCATGGAGCTACGATTATAGGGGCTTCATTTGCCATAAGCTGTTTCTCAGTGAGTTATTTATTTATTTGTTTATTTATTTATTGGGGGGGGGAGCTTGGTCTTCACAGTGCAATACAGATTTCTCTGGTCTAGATATAATAGACCAGGGTGTCCAACCTTCGCAACTTTAAGACTTGTGGGCTTCAATATCCAGAATTCCCCAACCAGCATGGCAGTTGAAGTCCACAAGTCTTAAAGTTGTGAAGCCCTAAACAAATAAAATGGGTGCGGGTCAGGAGTGGCTGAAATGGAAAAGCTAACTGTTCAAAGTTGTTTCTTCTCGACTTCTTGCACAATTGTATGAAAGCCTCTAAAACAGTGATTGCGAACCTTTTAGAGACCGAGTCCCCAAACTGCAACCCAAAACCCAATAATGCATTGTTGGGTGCCGGGTGGCCATGGCCCATTGGGTGGGTGTGGCGCATTGGGTAGGCATGGCTGCGGTGGTAATGGCAGACTGGGTGGGACCAAAAAGTTCAATCAATCAATTCCAACTTTGCAAGATCTTTTTTTTCCCACGAGAAGTTGAAATTGACTGATTGAACCTTTTTTTTTTTTTTTTTTTGCACACAGCAGTGGAGGCCTAATGTGAAAAGGTTTTATAAAACCCAGCTGAAGGCCTAGGACTGGGGCGACGGCGCGCATGCCCACAGAGAGGGCTCCAAGTGCCGCCTCTGGCACCCGTGCCATAGGTTCGCCACTACTGCTCTAAAAGATGAAGTCTGGTACTCTCCTGAGTCTCAGGTGGAGTTTACTTGAAGACCATGCATGCAGAGATGAAAATAAATGGAAGTTTCGGTGTTTGATTAGATTTCCTTCTCTCTGTTTTCTCTCTCTCTCTCTCTCTCTCTCTCTCTCTCTCTCTATCTATCTATCTATCTATCTATCTATCTATCTAGCTATGGATACTGTTCAAAGGCAAGTTGCTGCTTTGGAAAAGACGGTCCAGACGTTACAAGCTCAACTTAGCAAAAGCCAGAAAAGTAAGGAAGAATGTGGGCATGGATGTCAGCTACTGGTTGGTGTTTGTGTGCAACATCTGGGAGGGGGGGAGAGCCGAGAAAGTAATAACGAGCACTTGTTATTACTCATTCCCTTCAACTCATTCCCTTCAATTCAGTGAAGAGGAAAGTAAGATTCTACGTAAAAACCAAATGTTTGGCTTAGTAGCAGTAACTGAAGGAGGGGTCCTGGAGCCTGAGTGGACGATCACTTAAATATGAGCCGGCAATATTGCAGCCACCAAAAAAGCCAACACAGTGCTGGGCTGCATTAACAGAGGGATAGAATCGAGGTCACGTGAAGTGTTAATACCACTTTACAAGGCCTTGGTAAGACCACACTTAATTTTATTTTGTCAGCTAGGGCCCAATGTTAATAACAGAACAACAGAGTTGGAAGGGACCTTGGAGGTCATCTAGTCCAACCCTCTACTAATGCAGGAGACCCTATACCATTTCAGACAGGTGGCTGTCCAGTCCTTTCTTAAAAACCTCCAGTGATGGAGCACCCATAATGTCTGAAGGCAACTTCTGTTCCACTGGTTGATTGTCCTCACTGTTAAGAAGTTTCTCCTTAGTTCCAGGTTGCTCCAGTTTCCAACCATTGTTTCTTGTCCTGCCCTTTGGTGCTTTGGAGAATAATTTGACCCCCTCTTCTTTGTGACAGCCTCTCGAATACTGAAACACTGCTATTATGTCATTCCTAGTCCTTCTTTTCACTAGACAAGACATACTCAATTCCAATGGTTGGAAACTAATCAAAGAGAGAAGCAACCTGGAATTAAGGAGAAACTTCCTAATAGCGAGGACAATTAACCAGTGGAACAACTTGCCTCCAGAAATCGTGGTCGCTCCATCACTGGAGGTTTTTAAGAAGAGACTGGATAGCCACTTATCTGAAATAGTATAGGTTCTCTTGTTTGAGCAGGGGGTTGGACTAGAAGACCTCCAAGGTCCCTTCCAGTTCTATTCCATTCTATTCCTGCAAATGTTCTTCATATGTTTATCCTCCAGCCCTCTAACCATCTGTGTTGCTCTTTTCTGCACTCTTTCCAGAGTCTCTACCTCTTTTTCATAATATGGTGAGCAAAACTGGATGCAACATTCTAAGTATGGTCTTACTAAGGCTTTATAAAGCGATACTGATATTTCAAGTCTGTCGAGATCCTTCTGGATCTTAAGCCTATCTTCTGGAGTGTTTGCTATTCCCACCAGCTAGGTGTCGTCTGCACATTTGATGAGTTCCCCTTCTCTTCCCTAATCTAAATCATTTATGAAGATGTTGAAGAGTACGGGGTCTAAGACGGAACTTTGGGTTGCCCCTCTGCTTACTTCCCTCCATGTAGATACAGTTATGCATACATTCGTGTAAGTGTGATCTGCCCAGCGAGGTGACAATATTTATTTGTATTAGCTGATCTCAAAAGAAACACCAACAAGAAAATAAAAAGACACCGTCCATTCTTTTTAACTTCGATTAGATCAGTGGTTCTCCACCTGTGGGTCGGGACCCCATTTGGGGTCGAACGACCATTTCACGGGGGTCACCAAACAACGCAGTCCGCCATTTTTTCCCCCCTTTTCCTTAGCTGTGCTACTCCCTTTTATTCTATTGGCTTTTGAAAGCCAATAGAATAGACTCTCTTGAATAGAGTCTAATTCTATTGGCTTTCAAAAGCCAATAGGAATTGTCCAGGCTGCCTCTGCCCTGCTGAGCCCGCCAAAAGTCCCATTCTGCAAACGGTGCTGCACCAGTTGAGTAGTCCTCGACTTACGACCGGTTGGGGGGGGGTCGCGGCATTAAAAAGGTTGAGAACCACTGCATTAGATATTGATCCTGACAACATAAATATTTCCCCCTTTATCCACCCCATGCTTTTGAATTTCCAAAAAACTCCTTGAAGAGCATTCCAGATATTTAAACCTGGCTGCAGATAAATAAGAATGTCTGCAGGGAATATAATCAATGAGCAAAGTGCTTTGCAGAATACACACACACACACACATATATATCCAGTTCCTGGAGGGGAAAATAAATCAAACTAACGACATCTCTATAAGGAAGGCAAGAAAGCTATAGGTAACATAAATCCCCGGCTAAGCCCTAATGATTTCTGGACAAAAGTGAGCTTTGCATTTGTCAAGATCCAGTTACAACAGAGGTCCCCAGCCTTTTGGGCACCAGGGCCCGGTTCCTTGGAGAAAGTTTTTTTCATGGACTGGAGAATGCGTGGTTTTGTGTGCATCCCACGGATGGGGTTTTGCTTGTTTGTGTGGACCAATTGCTGGCATTCTGCGGCCTGGTACCAGTTGCGGACCCCTGAGTTACAGGATTGGAAAGGGTGAATTTGTGGCCCTGGTTAGTCCTTCCATGGAGAATAGTCTTTGCTGGGAAATAAACCACCGTGAAGAAGGCAGTGACAAACCTGGTTAGTTGATGGACCTGTTAGTCCTTGCATGGAGAATAGGCTTTGCTGGGAAATAAACCACAGTTGTAAAGGCAGTGGCAAACTTGGTTAACTGGTAGACCTGGTTGGTCCCTGCATGGAAAATAGGCTTGGCTGGGAAATAAACCACAGTGAAAAAGGCAGTGACAAACTTGGTTAACTGGTAGACTTGCTTAGTCCTTGTGTGGAGAGTAGGCTCAGCTGGGAAATAAACCACAGTGAAGAAGACAATGGCAAACCTGGTTAACTGGTAGACCTGGTTAGTCCTAGTATAAAGAATAGGCTTTGCTGGGAAATAAACCACAGTGGAAAAGGCAGTGACTAACCTGGTTAACTGGTAGACTTGCTTAGTCCTTGCGTGGAGAGTAGGCTCGGCTGGGAAATAAGCCATTATAAATCATTTTGACATGGTTGCCAGCTCAATCCCTAAACTAAGTTAGAAGGAAACGTGTCAATGTGCAGCTTCAGGGTTTGCCTTGAGCTGCGTTTATTCATTCACCAGAAGCTGTTTTCACAGCGATTTATTTCTTTTCTTTTTTTTATTTCCCGGAGCCTAGTCTTCGCAATGCAGGGGGTGACCACCGTCGGAGCAAAGACCTTCGTTTCAACCGGTCAGAGCGAAAATTTTGCAAACGGGAAAGCTCTCTGCAGCCAGGCCGGCGGTAGTCTGGCGGTTGCCAAGAACGTGGCTGAGAACACGGCCTTGGCGGCAATAGCCAAGAGACTTAACAAGTATCTCTACCTGGGCATGAGCGATATCCAGACGGAAGGCAAATTCACGTATTTGAATGGACAGCCGGTGACGTACACCAAGTGGAAAAGTTCAGAGCCCAACAACTTGGACGAGGAAGACTGTGTGATCCTCCTTCAGGACTCCCAGTGGAATGACCTCAGCTGTAATCACCAAGCCCTCATCGTTTGCGAACTCTGAGCTACAGCAGTGGCCCAAATTGTGGAAACCTTTTGGGGAAAGTGTCTTTTTGAGGTTTGGTGGCTAATAACACCACTTTTTTGAGGGGGGGGGGGAGTAGTACCATAAAATTATATATATATCAATGGAAAGATAATTTAATCAAGAATGTAAGGCAACATACTTTGTTCAATTATCTGCACTGTATTCTATGAAAAGTTATAGCCAAATAACCAGAAAAAGGAAGCACAACTTGCTTAGGTTGATCTCAGGTAGCTTTCCTTCATCCAATTGTAGCCAATGAGCATGAGTGTTTAGAGAGCCAATCGGGTGTCATCTTGTTTTGGCTATGAGCCAATCAGATCATAGTAGGATTCAATTATTGATGTCATGTATTGAAGCTGAGAGGAGGACATTTGTCAGTGTGTTATGTGATCGCTGTCAAGTCAGTTGGGTTTTTTTGTGTTCTTTCATTGAGTGAGCTTGTAAAACCTAATAAAATTAAAGTCATGGTGTAAAGAGTTGACTGGTTGCCCAAAAGCCATGTAAAATAGTATTATTAAGTGGACAAGGCTACAGTTATAAAGAAATTAGAAGAAAAATGGGTGGAAACTTAACCAAAGGTGGCATTTCTACTGTACACTGTTCCCAAAAGGTTTCCACAATTTTGGCCACTACTGTATATAATAATAATAATGATAATAATAATAATAATAAAGTTGCAAGGGACCTTGGAGGTCATCTAGTCCAACCCCCTTCTCAGGCAGGAAACCCTATACCATTCCCGACAAATGCCTGTCCAGACTTTTCTTAAAAGCCTCCACTGATGGAGCACCTGCAATTTATGAAGGCAACTTCTGTTCCACTGGTCAATTGTCCTAAGAAGTTTCTCCTTAGTTCCAGGTTGCTTCTCTCCTTGATCAGTTTCCAATCGTTGTTTCTATCTGGTAGTCTAGTCATATTATTCATGTGTATTAATAATTTGGGGGGGGGGAGATTGAAAGTTTATTCTTATCAAAGCATTTAAGAGGAGTAGACTTCTTTCTCTTTCAGAAAATTAAAGCGCCAGTTACAGTATAGGAATTTTGGACCTGCGTGGGATCCCTACTCTGACAGATTAATAATCAAAGACTCTATGAATGGATTTATCCTCTTCCTTTGCAAGCAGATAACGGTTTGGACGTTGCTTCCGCACCAGTAGCATTCCATAGCTTATACAACATTCAGATTCACCCATCACACTCATACACACAAACACAAACACACTCACAAAGACAAAAAAAAAAGTGTTCAAAGTAGTAAAATATTGAGACTGTAGGACTGGCCTGTTTAGGAGAAGAGTTTGGCTCCCCCTAGTGGTCACAGCATTTAAAATGTGGATTGACAGGCGGCTGTTATGTAGAAGCTGGGTTGACAAAATCAGAAATGAGGAGGGGATCAGCTGCCTGGGAAAGCCAAGGGAAATCATCAAAACAATTAAAAAAATGAAAATTAGAATATTTCAGACACATGATGCGACACCCAGAAAAACACGGCATACTCCATTGAATCCTCCAGGTAAAGATTGAAGGCCAACGAGGTCCAGGCAGAAGAAGAACATTGTGGCTTTAAAATCTCAGGGACTGGTTTGGACAAAACTCAGCAGCACTTTTTCGTGCGGTTGCTGATAAAAACAGGATCGCCAACATGATCGCCAACGTCCGATAACGGATATGGCACAACAAGAAGAAGACGTGGTCCCCTTCAGAATTATACCTGTGCTTCTCTATGCATTGTGTGATAGGGGTCCCTGTGGCAGACATGTCAAATTCACGACGTCACGTGACATCATGTGACGTATTGGAGATTTTTCCCCATTGCTGGCAATGGGGTCGGCGTGGTTTCATTGCGAAGTGTCCGGCCCACGGGGCAGCAGTTTGACACTCTTGCCTTATGGGGTCCACTATAGCAGGGGTCCCCAAACCCTGGTCCGTGGACCGGTACTGGGCCACGGCATGTCAGCAACTGGGCCACACAAACAAGCAAAGCCCCACTCACAGGATGCAAGCAGTGCACAAAATCACACCCCCTCCAGTCCGTGGAGAGGTTTTTCTCCACGGAATTGGTCTCTGGTGCCCAAAACGTTGGAGAAAGACAGGGCTAATTTCTTTAGGCAGTGCAATGTTTATTGTTCTTTTATACTTTATATTTGATATGTGGTTGCATTGCCACGTTTTCAAAAATGGGTTCATAATAACGCTAATAATAAAGTGTCTGTGTTCTACATCTACATATCCTATGTCTTTCAATCACTTTCCAACAAATAAAACTGGCTGGAGTTATAGATCTTTCCCAGTTAAAAAATGCGACAAACCAAATCAAACCTCTTTCTTTAAATGAGTTGAATCGTAGCTTGGCCAGACAAAGCCGTGCAGAGAGCATCTGAGCTTTTGTGACTTGTGCTACGGCAGACTTCTAACAACTTAACAACCACACCGTGCTCTTCACAGTTGTTGGGGGACTGTACAAAAAGATTTTATATTGTCAACAGGCTGTTCTTTTCATTCAGCGCCAACAAAACGCTGGGAAGGAACAAGAGCCAGCCCCTGATGAACTTCACAATGCATTATTTTTCAGAAACAGCTATCCGCGTGACTCAGTTGTGTACTGAACATTTCCCAGCCTGAACAAACAGATCCTTTCAAAAAAAAAAAAATGTCTTAAATAACACAAATTATTTAGAGATTACTTTCTTTTCTCAGCCATTAAACTTTATGAAGAGTCTCTGCTCGCCGTTTAGTTTTGCATTAATTATACATTAGCAATCTTTGCACCAATTGAAGCTCAGGCATATGGTACTAATGGAGTTTTTATAGAGGCTCTGATTAGCCAATTTGTACAAAGAGGGACTTTTTTGTTTGTCTGTGTTTTTTTTTTTTTTTAAGCTGCAAACTTCACGGGTGTTTTGAACTGCAGCCAATTTCGGTCACCGTACTACAGAAAAGATGTTGAGACTTTGGAGAAAGTTCAGAGAAGAGCAACTAAAAAGAGCAAAGAACGGCTGCAGGATTTGGGTTTGGCTAGTCTAGAGAAAAGAGGAAACAGGAATGACATGACAGCAGTATTGCAGTATTTGAGGGGCCGATACAAAGAAGAGGGGGTCAACTTATTCTCCAAAGCATCAGAGGGCAGGACAAGAAGCAACGGATGGAAACTGATCAAGGAGAGAAGCAACCTAGAAGTAAGAAGAAACTTCCTGACAGTGAGGTCAATTAACCAGTGGAACAGAAATTGCCTTCAGAAATGGTGGAAGTCTTTAAGAAGAGACTAGACAGTCACTTGTCTGAAATGGTATTGGTTCTCCTGCTTGAGTGGGGTGGGGACTGGGCTAGAAGACCTCCAAGGTCTATTCTATTCTATTCTATTCTATTCTATTCTATTCTATTCTATTCTATTCCTATTCTATTATTTCATTCCATATTCTATTCTATTCTATTCTATTCTATTCTACAATATCTCTTTTCTTCGCTTCTTCTCTTCTCTTCTCTTCTCTTCTATTCTGTTCTATTCCTATTCTATTCTATTATTTCATTCCATATTCTATTCTATTCTATTCTATTCTATTCTATTCTATTCTATTCTATTCTATTCTATTCTACAATATCTCTTCTCTTCGCTTCTTCTCTTCTCTTCTCTTCTATACAATGTCTCTTTTCTTCTCTTTTCTATTTTATTCTATACAATGTCTCTTCTCTTCTCTTCTCCTCTTCTCTATTCTATTCTATTCTATTCTATTCTATTCTATTCTATTCTATTCTATTCTATAATGTCTGTTCTCTTCCATTCCACTCTACTTTACTCTACTACTCTACTCTACTCTACTTTACTCTACTCTACTCTACCCTACTCTACTCTACTCTATTCTATTCTATTCTATTCTATTCTATTCTATTCTATTCTATTCTATTCTATTCTATTCATTATTCCATATTCTATTCTATTCTATACAATGTCTCTTCTCTTCTCTTCTCTTCTCTTCTATACAATGTCTCTTCTCTTCTCTTCTCTTCTCTTCTATTCTATTCTATTCTATTCTATTCTATTCTATTCCTATTCTATTATTTCATTCCATATTCTATTCTATTCTATTCTATTCTATTCTATTCTACAATATCTCTTTTCTTCACTTCTTCTCTTCTCTTCTCTTCTCTTCTCTTCTCTTCTATTCTATTCTGTTCTATTCCTATTCTATTCTATTATTTCATTCCATATTCTATTCTATTCTAATTCTATTCTATTCTACAATATCTCTTCTCTTCGCTTCTTCTCTTCTCTTCTCTTCTATACAATGTCTCTTTTCTTCTCTTTTCTATTCTATTCTATACAATGTCTCTTCTCTTCTCTTCTCTTCTCTTCTCTTCTCTTCTCTTCTCTTCTCTTCTCCTCTTCTCTATTCTATTCTATTCTATTCTATTCTATTCTATTCTATTCTATTCTATTCTATAATGTCTGTTCTCTTCCATTCCACTCTACTTTACTCTGCTACTCTACTCTACTCTAGTCTACTTTACTCTACTCTACTCTACCCTACTCTACTCTACTCTACTCTACTCTACTCTACCCTACTCTACTCTACTCTACTCTATTCTATTCTATTCTATTCTATTCTATTCTATACAATGTCTCTTCTCTTCTATACAATGTCTCTTCTCTTCTCTTCTATTCTATATCTCTTCTCTATTCTATTCTATTCTATTCTATTCTATTCTATTCTATTCTATTCTATTCTATTCTATTCTATTCTATTCTATTATGTCTGTTCTCTTACATTCCACTCTACTCTACTCTACTCTACTCTACTCTACTCTACTCTACTCTACTCTATTCTATTCTATTCTATTCTATTCTATTCTATTCTATTCTATTCTATTCTATTCTATTCCACCTTCATTAGGACTACCACATTGCAGCAGGAAAAATCCAGAAGACCACTTTGGGCTGATCTCTTTGCTGCTGCTTCCTCCTGGTCGTGCCAATTTTGACAACTTCAGATTGTTCCAAAATTGCAACCAGGCTAGAATCTAGCCTGGAATGGGGCTGATTATTTGGTTCCATTTAGACTGATGTCAGTGACTTAGTGATTTATAGCTGAGGTGAGCGGTGACCTTTTCCAAGTGCCATATCCAGAAAGGTGAGAATTCAGTCTTGGCTACCTAACAAAAAAGGCACATTTGAGGGTGGGCTCAAAGAAAAAGGGTCTTCATGCTATTAATCAAGCCTCTCTTTGGAAGCTTTGTTGTAATCGTTGTGAAAGAGCACGAGGACAGAGAGAGCCATTATTCATGCTAAAAGACAAACAAATGTCCTTTCCTCTTGGGAGAGGTTTTGGGGAAATCCCAACGATTTGGTCTGCGGTTGCTCTTTCAGAGCGAATCAACCCATCACCTTAATGATTTGACGTTCACAACGGACGTGTTCAACAACTCAAAGTCTGCACTGATGAAAGAAAGAAAAAACCCAAGATAAATGACTCCAATCTGCAAAAAGTCAGGAAGTTGGTATCTGTTTGCCTCCCATCCTGACTATTCTGGATACGATGCTGCTTTTTCTTTCTTTTTCTTTCTTTCTTTCTTTCTTTCTTTCTTTCTTTCTTTCTTTCTTTCTTTTAGTAATAATATTTTATTCATTTTCCAATTTTACATTTAAGTATTTAAAAAGCAATGTGGCGACTGGGTTAATCAATAGTTTGATCACAAAAGCTTTAGTACTAATCTCAAGTTACAACATCAAATATTTCTTCTCTTTTTTTCTTAACATTTACTATCTTATATTCAAGCTGCAAGTTGCAAAGTATGGCTATAAAAGTTGGACCATAAGAAAGGCTGAGCGATGAAGAATGGAGGCTGTTGAATTATGGTGCTGGAGAAGACTCCTGCGAGTCCCCTGGACTGCAAGGCAATCAAACCGGTCAGTCCTGGAGGAGATCAACCATGACTGCTCTTTAGAAGGCCAGATCCTAAAGTTGAAACTCAAGGACTTTGGCTACCTAATGAGAAGGAAGGACTCACTGGAGAAGAGCCTAATGCTGGGAAAGATGGAGGGCAAGAGAAGAAGGGGACGACAGAGAAGGAGGTGGCTGGATGCAGTCACTGAAGCAGTAGGCATGAGCTTCAATGGACTCCAGAAGATGGTAGAGGACAGGAAGGCCTGGAGGAACATGGTCCATGGGGTCGCGATGGATTGGACACGACTTTGCAACTAACAACATTGTTCTCTAGGCAAAATTTATATATATGACAAATCTAGATAGCATGCTAAAAAGCAGAGACATCACCCTGCCAACAAAAATACGTATAGTCAAGACCATGGTTTTCCCAGTTGCAATGTATGGCTGTGAAAGTTGGACTATAAGAAAGGCTGAGTGCCAAAGAATTGAGGCCTTTGAACTCAATTGATGCTGGAGAAGACTTCTCCGAGTCCCCTGGACTGCAAGGCAATCAAACCGGTCAGTCCTAGAGGAGATCAACCCTGACTGCTCTTTAGAAGGCCAGATCCTGAAGTTGAAACTCAAGTACTTTGGCCACCTAATGAGAAGGAAGGACTTACTGGAGAAGAGCCTGATGCTGGGAAAGATGGAGGGCAAGAGAAGAAGGGGACGACAGAGAATGAGGTGGCTGGATGGAGCCACTGAAGCAGTAGGTGTGAACTTAAATGGACTCCAGAAGATGGTAGAGGACAGGAAGGCCTGGAGGAACATTGTCCAGGGGGTCACGATGGGTCGGACACGATTTCGCAACTAACAACAACAACATCTAGCAGGTCAAGTAAAATCACTATAGTCTTCACCCCCCAAAATGAGGGAGTTAACTATTACAGAATATTGAACATAGAATTATAGAGTTGGAATGGACCTTCTAGTCCAACCCCCTGCTCAAGCAGGGGACCCTACATCAAACAATGACTGTCCAATCTCTTCTTAAAAACCTCCAGTGATGGAGCACCCATAACGTCGGGAGGTAAACCATTTCACTTGATCAATTGTTCTCACAGTCAGGAAATTTCTCCCTAGTTCAAGGTTGGCTCGCTCTTTGATAAGCTTCCCTCCGTTATTTTTCATCCTGCTCTTTGTTTTTATTGAAAAGTTTTATACAAGTTTTTAACAATATCCCCCCTTAGAATAACCCCCTCCCTCCTCCCCCCCCTTACTTCCCAGAGCTGGTTACAGGGTTACAAGTAAACAAGCAAATTCTAAATGAACTTCAACTATACAACTATAGTTGTATCCAACTATCCAACTATACAAATAACAAAATCAATAATGTGCTTTAACTCAAATACAGAACAAGTTTAAGCAAATTAAAAAAAATAAAAAAAACAAAAAAACCCAAAAATAACAATATACCGTATATTCCGGCGTACAAGGCAACCCGGCGTATAAGACGACCCCCGTCTTTATCGCCGAGTCGCATTCCTAGAACGTCGTCTTATACGACGGAAACTACCAGTATTTCTGGCGTATAAGACGACTCGGCGTATAAGACAACCCCCATCTTTGTCGCCGATTTTAGCGCTCACGGAAGTCGCCTTATACGCCAGCATATATGGTAAGCAATTCCAAATTGAAAACTAAAAATTATTCATAATCTAAATAATACTTTTTAATCCCATATCAATTCGAACCCATATTTACTCTACATGTAATTTATCCATCTTCTCCACACTGAAGTGTGTATTTCTTTTAAACAACCATTCATCCATAATAAACACAAAATTTTCCCTCCAATATAACCCAACCAACAAACTTACATTTGATAAACTTGGCTCTTTGCTTTTTTTTTTTCCCCACCCCTAAGTAAATCTATTAATCCTGCTCTTGAAAGATCAAAGGCCGCCTGTGAACTCTGAGCAGATCTGATCCTGAAATAAAATGGATCATAGGATTTTTACAAGAAGCTATTGGCCATTCCACAAACTTGGCAGGGATTCGTGGAAACTGTTGGCTGCGTAACAGGGGAAAGGTATTTGAGGCAACTAGGGCTTTTTACAGGAACCCCATGGATTCTAACTTTTTAATTTAGCTAACTTTAAATAATTCAATTTGATTCTTTTTTTTCTTTCATTTAATTGTGGGTGCTCCATTGCTGGAGGTCTTCAAGAAAAGGTTGGACAGCCACTTGTCCAAGATGGAACAATGCTTGGGCAGAGGCTTGGACTTGAAGACCCCCCCCTCCAAGTCCTTTTCAGCCCTATTGTTCCAATGGATTTGGGAGAATGTCTTGGGGGGGGGGAATTATAGTTCCTTTCAGGTTTTCCAAGCAACAGCAGTTGAGTGATCATGTGGTGCCTGAATCAATAAACAGAAGCAACATGCAGTTCTTTGGATCAATGAACACAATGTTCTTTTCATTCAAAGCCAAGCTAAGGTTAGTGTTTTCCACTTGATCTTCTCAAATTATGAGAGATGTTTACATTAAAGAAGTACTGCTCTTAATTGTCCCTAGTATTATTCAGAAGAAAGCAGGAGAACAATGAAGCCTTTGTGTTTCTATAATGGCTGTTCTGAGAGTCATTGTTGACTCAGTTTAGTTCTGGTTGCAGGATTGGAAGTGTGCCCTAATGGCCTTGGTTTCAAGACACCGTTGTGTTTTTTTTTTTCCTCCCTAAAGCAATCTTTCTAACTTCACATCTTTAGTATGTGTTGGGACCTTCTCGATTCCCAGCACATCTTCCCTATGTGAAGGAAAGCTTCTCTGGAAAAAAAAATCACCAGAATTAAAATGTGGTCTACTTCTTTGTGATATGAAAGAGTATATCACCTTAGATTTCATGGAGTAATGCTCCCTTCAGTTAGAAAACTGCTAAAGTAAGGAAGAAGTCTAGATAGAACCTGACATTCCTGGAAGGAACCCCAGAGGTCTTCTAATCAAACCCCTTAATTAAGACGTGAGACCCTAGATCATTCTGGACAAATGACTGTCCAATCTGTCTCAAAGATGATGAGGCAACTGGACTTTCAGGAGGCAACTGGACTTTCTTGTTTTTTCTTTGAAGACGTTTCACTTCTCATCCAAGAAGCTTCTTCAGCCCTGACTGGACAGTGGGGAATGGAAAGATTTATACTCCTTGCAGGCAGCTGGTCATTCGTCTTCTTTTAGAGAGAGTCATTGAGGTCACTTGGAGGTTTACAGTATCTGTGTCCTCAGGGTCAAGTGAGTGGTGCAAATGTGTGTGTAGCCTTCTTGGCTACAGGATGTTTTCTGCCCTGGGTCCCTTCACTGTTGAAGACAGACTCAAGCCTCAATGACTCTCCAAAAGAAGGCAAATGACCAGCTGTCTGCATGGAATATAAATCATTCCATTCCCCACCATCCAGTCACAGCTGAAGAATCTTCTTGGATGAGAAGTGAAACATCTTCAAAGAAAAACCAGAAAGACCAGTTGCCTCTTGAAAAAGCACTTTTGGGACAACCATGACCTGGATGACTGAGAATCTCCATAGACTGTCAAATCTCTTCTTGAAAACCTCCAGTAATGGAGCACTCACAACTCTGAGAAACATGCCATTGCATTGATTAAGTTGTTCTCAATGTCAGGAAATTTCTCCTTACTCTAGGATGGATCTCTATTATTTCTTGTCCTGATATCTTGAGACTACACCAATCCTTTCTTCTCTGTGACAGCACCTCAAGTACTGGAAGACAGTTACCATCTTTTCTTTGCTCAGGCAGGAAACCCTATACCATTTCAGACAAATGGCTGCCCAGTCTCTTCTTAAAAACCCCCAGTGATGGAGCACTCACAACCTCCTTATTTCTAGGTTGCTTCTCTCTTTGATTAGTTTCCATCCATTGCTTCTTGTTCTGCCTTCAGGCGCTTTGGACAATAGCTTGACTCCCTCTTCTTTGTGGCAACCCTTGAGATATTATAGATAGCATCCTCATCATCATCGTATGAGTAGATCAAGGAGGACTACAAAAGGAAAAGAACATTCTCTCCACACATGGTGAGACTCAGTATGTACAGGGTCCTACATCTTTTGATGCAGAAACAATGGATGGAAACTAATCAAGGAGAGATGCAACCTGGAATTAAGGAGAAACTTCCTAACAGTGAGGACAATGAACCAGTGGGACAGAAGTTGCCTTCAGATGATGTCGGCACTTCATCACTGGAAGCTTTTAAGAAGAGAATAGACAGCTGTTGGTCTGCAATGGTATAGGGTCTCTTGCTTGGGTAGGGGGTTGGACTAGAAGACCTCCAAGATACTTTCCAGCTCCTTTCTGATTGATTGATTGATTGATTGATTGATTGATAAATTTAATAGTTTGCGTGTTTTGCCAGATCTGTCTCCACATATTACAGTGTGCTTGTAAATTATTAACTGCTTGGAAATTATTAAATTTGATACTCAACATTTTGACATGAAAATTTTGTCCCAATACTCATTGTTCGCTTGATACTCAACTCACAAACTAGAACTTGAGGGGTCCTTGGTGCTTCTCTGAGCTTGCTTGTTTTCTTGCAAACATTTCATTACCCTAACTAGGTAACCTCATCAGTGCTAGAAGAGAGTGTGGGTTATGGAGAGGAGGAGGAGGAGGAGGAGGAGGAGGAGGAGGAGGAGGAGGAGGAGGAGGAGGAGGAGGAGGAGGTGGTGGTTATCCTTGGTGGTCTCTGAACTTGGTTGTTTTCTTGCAGATGTTTCATTACCCTAACTAGGTAACCTCATCAGTGCTAGAAGAGAGTGTGGGTTATGGAGAGGAGGAGGAGGAGGAGGAGGAGGAGGAGGAGGAGGAGGAGGTGGTGGTGGTGGTGGTTATCCTTGGTGGTCTCTGAACTTGGTTGTTTTCTTGCAGATGTTTCATTACCCTAACTAGATAACCTAGCACTGATGATGTTACCTAGTTAGGGTAATAAAACCTTATGACTCACTACATTATGACTCACTATATTATTCCTTACGGGAAAAAAATCTTTGGTACTCATCGTTTTTGATACTTATCGCACCTCCGGGAATTAATTAATGATGAATACCAAGATACCACTATATAGCGGGAAATAATCCACTTGGAGAAGAAATTTGATCTGCACTTTCACAATATGTTATTTTGTGCTCATGATGGGTTTTTCACCCTATTTCAAATATTTGCCAAGTAAATCAACTTCACCCATCTCTAGCTTCTCTTGCATTTTACAAGCACATACCAAATGTCCACTTAAGCTTGCTGTTTCCCAATCGTAAATGCAGTATAAATCAGATGCTTTCAAAACCATTCCTTCGTATCACCTCGGCAAAGAATGGTAAGTTGACCTTGGAAATCATAGTGATTTCAATTTGCATGTAGCTGCCAGTCTTATTCTTTTGGGTTTGGGAGATAATCCATTACATTTAGTCTGGCCATCTTTATTTTCCTAATTAGGGGACTGGAGGCTATAAAGAATGGTTGCTGGAATTGCTTATGTCTAGTTTAATGAAAAGAAGAACTAGGGGTGACATGATAGCAGTCTTCCAATATGTCAGGAAATTTCTAGATTGCTTCTCTCCTTGATTAGTTTCCATCCATTGAGGACATTCTATTCTATTCTATTCTAATCTATTCTATTCTATTCTATTCTATTCTATTCTATTCTATTCTATTCTATTCTATTCTATTCTATTCCATTCTATTCTATTCTATTCTATTCTAGTTCTGCTCTACCCTATCCTACCCTATCCTACAATACCCCACTCTACTCTACTCTACTCTACTCTACTCTACTCTACTCTACTCTACTCTACTCTACTCTACTCTAGTCTACTCTACTCTATTGTTCTGTTGAATTCTATGGCACATTTTCCCCACCACAATGTTTTGTTGCTGGGTCAGATAAACATAATGGGAACAAGCAATTTTGAGTGGCTGAACACAACATTTGAAATGTTATCTTTACAGTTTGGAATGTGTCATACGATGGGCGTCTCTCATCTAGCAATGCTGAAAAATGTTAATGCACATTCTTTTTCTTTTCTTTTTTTTTCAGCTAAGCAGAAATGACATCATTGACGTTTTTTTACGTGGCATCCGTAGTGGCTATTTTTTCCCGACTGTGTCATGGGCAGGAGGCCAAGTGTTCAGGAGTTCCAGGAATCCCAGGGATGCCAGGAGCTAATGGGTTGCCTGGAAAAGATGGACGGGATGGCATGAAAGGGGATCAGGGACCACCAGGTATATATATGTTCTGCTCTTAAGCTTATACGTCTTTGACTGAGAACTGATTCGCGTTCCTCAAATTGTGGGGAACAGCAATGGATGGTGGTGATGACATGTCCTTAAGTGATAAGGTTGGCTCAGTTGGCTATAGCTATAGAAATCTCGAGTGCCATCGTTTTGCTAAAATCAGAGTAAGCCCACTGAATTGATGGCTGGTCTTCCTGCTTCAGTCAGAGCAAGGATTAATGCATTATTGTAACTGAGAGAGATGTTTCTCTGTGGTGGAACCCCACAACTGCACATATTTATATTTTGTTAGAAAGTGGTCAAAATATAATACCTCCAACTGTGGGCTTCTAACTCATCCTTCTCTCTCTCTCTCTCTCTCTCTCTCTCTCTCTCTCTCTCTGTGTGTGTGTGTGTGTGTGTGTGTAGAGATAGAGATAGAAACAAATGAGAGATGAGAGAGGCAGAGAGAGACAGAGAGAGAGGGAGGGAGGGAGAAGGAGAGGGAGAGAGAGGGAAGGAGGGTGGGAGAGGGAGAGAGAGAGAGATATGATGGATGGATATAGTCCATTCAGTTCTGAGGTCTTTGCTTCTTGAAAGTTATCCCCAGCCTTTCAATTGTTATCAATACACCTTATTAATTTATTTAAAAATAATATCTTTGTTTCTTTGCAATAATAAAGGGGTAAAAAGACTCTGCTTTCATCTTGCAGTTCCTTGATTCTTGTTTCTTCCCAGGTCCCATGGGACCCCCCAATGGCTTGCCAGGCGCTCCCGGAAAAGATGGGCTTCCAGGACCAAAAGGGTTGAAAGGTGAACCAGGAGAGAAAGGAGACCAAGGACCCCGTGGCCCAGAAGGTAACTAGGGAATCATGGCTTTTGTTGTGGTTTCAAGGCCACCAAATTAACTGATTTTCCCCCTTTAATATTATATCATCAATACCATAATACCTGGACTGTATCATTATGGAATCCTTGGTGTTCTCTGAGCTTGGCTGTTGGCTTGCAAACCTTTCTCATCTAGTCGGGTAATAAAACTTCTGCAAGCAAACAACCAAGCTCAGAGAGAACCAAGAAGCCCAAAGTCATCCCCCTCCTCCTCTTCCTCTTCGTCTCCTTCCTCCAGTCCCCAAACCCCACTGCCTGCTAGCACTGATAATGTTATCTAGTTGGGTAATGAAACATCTGCAAGCAAACAACGAAAGTGAAAGAGCAGCAAGGACCCCAGAGAAGTCCTCCCCTCCTCCTCCTCCTCCTCCTCCTCCTCCTCCTCCTCCTCCTCCTCCTCCTCCTCCTCCTCCTCCTCTTCTTCTTCTTCTTCTTCTTCTTCTTCTTCTTCTTCTTCTTCTTCTTCTTCTTCTTCTTCTTCTTCTTCTTCTTCTTCTTCTTCTCTTCTAATCATCTCTGTTGGTTTTCTCTGCACTCTTTCTAGAGTCTCAACATCTTTTTTGTATTGTGGCAATCAGAACTGGACGCAGTATTCCATGTGTGGAATACTCCAGAGATAAAGTTGTAAGCAAAAAATGGGCTTGCTTTGCTCCTTGAAGCTAAATGTGTTGCTTTTCTATTTATTTCCAGGCCGTGCAGCTTTTCTTGATTCAGAAGTGCAGAAAGTGCTCAGAAATCTGGAGGAAAGGATCCTGAAGCTTGAAGGAGGTACGCTGCTTGGTTTTCCTATTCCTAAATTTACAGAGACCAAATGACATCTGTAAAACAAGTGCCTTCTCCCCAGAGTAGATTCCACGACAGGCAAAAAAATGATATTTTTTGAAAAGGGACGATGAGATAAGATTCATTTCCCCTAAAATCTTGCCTTTATTTGGTTTCTCCATTGCTTTTTGAGAAAGAAGTTTTGCACTTGCATTTTCAAACATAAAAGGAAGAGAAATATTCATTTTTTCCTATTGGGAAATTGGAAGTGTAGCCATTTTCCAAATAAAATTAAATAATTAAAGTCCAAGCACAATTTTAAGCTCAAAAATATTTGAATAAAGGTTTGGAGGTTGAGTGCCCTGGGAAGCTTTTGGTTTGGACTGTCATGTTTTTTGTTTGTTTGTTTGTTTGTTTGTTTGAATCCATGTTCGTTTCGATAATTTTGATTTTAATTTTTCTATGGTAAACCTGCAAAAAAGCAGCATAGTGACCTAGAGGTAAAGCTCTCACCTCACAATCTCACCTTTACCTCATAGTGACCTAGAGGTAAAGCTCTCACCTCACAATTCAATCTAGGTAGAGGCAGATATTTTTCTCTCTGGGCACAATGAGGAAATATTTGCTGCAAACCCCACATAGGCATCAGGAAGGGCATCCGGCCAATAAATGCTCAGCTCCATTCAGTCAGACTGAATCCATCCCGATGCAAGGGATTACAGGCTCATTAAAAGAAAAAAAAATTGTAAACTTCTAAAAATCAGCTGGGCATGTAAAACTCTCCTGTAAGTGATACATAAATGTGTCTATCAACAATTATTGTTGGAAAACACATTTAGGAGGATATTGGACGAGGGGAATAAGGACATTATCCAAAATGTTTGGAGGTTTTGATGCTCCACTGCTTTTCCCCACCTAACTGGAAGTGTTCCAGAAATCGTAGTTCTACTGCAGATGATCAGTTGTGAGATTCAAACACTTCCCCAACATGGGTAGATAAGTATTATGGAGGTGGAACTCAGCCAATACTGACTCCGAAACATTTCAATCTGAGTTTTCATTTGGAGGGATATTTTTAGATTAGTACAGAAGTGGGACAGGTTTATAGAGGCGTATCTGAGACAATAGCATGGATCAGACCTGGACTAATTCAAACGTATTTAGTTTATGCATGAAGAGTCATGATGTGACAGTTGCAAAAGCAACTGATAAATTGCTGGATGGTAGGACCAGATGGATAATTGTGTTTTTTCTTCTCTTTTGCAGTTTTGGCCTTGAGGCGACTGATAAATAAGGTGGAGGACAAAATATTTAGTACCAATGGCAACTCAGTTGGCTTTGACGCGATAATCCAGACATGTCAGCTTTCAGGGGGATCCATCGCAAAGCCCATGAATGAAAAGGAGAACAATGCTATTTTGCAAATTGTGAAAGAACAAAATCAGTACACCTACTTGGGAATTAAGGAGAGCTCAGTTCCGGGAGCCTTTGAGTATTTCAATAAAACACCTGTGAATTATACCAATTGGCGTCTCTATGAACCAAATGGAAAAGGGTTAGAAAATTGTGTTGAAATGCAAACCGATGGAAGTTGGAATGACAAAAAATGCAACCAGTATCGTCTCGTTGTCTGTGAATTTTAAAATGTCCTATTTTAACATCTTAGCCAATGGAATCGTCATGGCTTCTGGGAACTGTAGTCCTCTGAATATATATTTGTCGTAAAGTCCTCATCAGCCTTCAGTCTTCTACAATTCCCAGTATTCAGAAGCCTGAGAGTCAAATCAGTAACATGTGATGATGTGGTGGGTAGAATCAAGGATTTCTAACTTCTGGATAACTTTATAAGAAATTAAAATAATGATTTACAGATGAGGGTTTGATTGTTCATTTGGGTTAGAAATACTTTATCTCAAGCATGTCCAGGTTCATCTGAAGAGCAGAGCAGTTTTGTACAAGTGTAAATTCAGATATTGTGAAAATTATATGTTCCTTTCTGAATTGTCCAGGAATATTCTCGTGTCTTTCAAAAACTAATGTAAATCTGGACATGAATGTCATAATTGTCTGTCTGTCTGTCTGTCTGTCTGTCTGTCTGTCTCTCTATCTATCTATCTATCTACAGTATCTATCTATCTATCTGTCTGTCTATCTATCTATCTATCTATCTATCTATCTATCTATCTATCTACAGTATCTATCTATCTATCTATCTATCTATCTATCTATCTATCTATCTATCTATCCAGTTTGAGAACAATACTGAGACCATCGAAGAAGTTAGCCAAAGGAAATATCACTGATCGATTTTACAGTGGGTGATATTCGACAGAACAAACTATTTCCTCATTCAAAATAAGCTGGATGATTGGCTACAATTAAAGCATGCCAAATAAAAGCATCCTGACGACTGCTTCTGATTTTCTCGAAGACTCCTTTCTCCAGTTGTTCAGCTTCCTTGCTCAGAGTAGTGGGTGCCTCATCCCACTTGGGCACCTGTTATGTTCCTATTAGTCAATTAATGTGGCCCTTTGGGAGGCATATGGTCATTGACTTCCTTATTTGTAATGATGATACTTGTTTTGAAGACTCGCAGGACCAAATATTAATAGAGTGGATATGAATCCAATAGGGGAGGGAAATAAGCAGACAGTGCCTTGTGTTTGTATAGTACTTAGGACACACCATAGTTCTAATAATTTCAGGATTTTGAGTGGAGGGCAGTTGACACCGGTTGCCTTCAAAAACATGAGTTGGTTTGATCCAGGTTAGAAACTGAGTGGAAAATCACTTGGAAATTCAGTCTACATAGGGAAGTTAAAAAGAGAAAGAAACTCAGACTGGCATGGAGTCCATCAAATGGCTTATTGATTAACTGATGGTTGTCGCCAAGGTTTAGGGGCTATTGCACATTATTGTGTTTTATATGAGATTTTTATCTTTGTAAGCCATTCAAAGTCATTGAGAGTGAGTTGAGTGGCCATATAAATTTTCTTTTTAAAAAAATCCAAAACATTCTGGAAAGGGGCAATGGAAAACTAGCTCAATATTTCTGTCAAGAAATCTAGATGAATTTGACCAGGTATTAAGTTCAACCTGAGTTCAGTCACTGAGCGTTAGATACTACCAACTTGAGTTCAATCACTAGCACTTGAGTTCAACTGGAAGGAGATTTTACTTATGCCAAATGTTCCAATATCTCAGGGTTGCCAGTTACAATATCTCAAGGATTGCCACAAAGAAGATTGAGTCAAGCTATTCTCCAAAGCACCTGAGGGCAAAACAAGAAGCAACGGATGGAAACTAATCAAGGAGAGAAACAACCTAGAAGAGAGAAGCAACCTTAAGCAGAAATTTCCTGATAATTAGAACAATTAATCAGTGGAACAACCTGCCTCCAGAAGTTGTGAATGCCCCAACACTGGAAGTTTTTAAGAAGAGTTTGGACAACCATTTGTTTGAAATGGTATAGGGTTTCCTGCCTGAGCAGGGGGTTGGACTAGAAGACCTCCAAGGTCCCTTCCAATTCTGTTATTCTACTCTACTCTACTCTACTCTACTCTACTCTACTCTATATATTCTATTCTTCTGATAACCCTTTGAAAGGAATGGATTCAGTACAATTTAATCATGATCAGTCTTATCTCTCAACAGTACCAAGAACAGAATAAAACAAAAAGAAGTCCTTTTCAAACCAGGATCAAGAATGATTGAAAATGAGTCCCATAAAAAGAATATGAACAAATATTTTTTTTTAAAAAAATGATACTTTCTGATGACTGTTTTAATAGACCACAATTAGTACACAAACAGGGTAGAGGCGCATTCTTAAATACACAGTTTGAACATCTTACGGCAAAACTAACACTGTGCAGTTAATTACCGGTTGCTCCCATAATATTTAAACAGTCACCCAGTATTTGTTGAGAGAAATTATTTCCACTGCAATGCGCATTAAGGAGATGAAAGCATATTCAAAGAGGATTTGGAGAGCTGTCCAGCTATTGCATTTCAGGAAAGAAAGAAATTATAAAAGGTTATTTGTAAAAGCTTTAATTCCACATCACGGAATCCAAGCTTTTGTTTACCAGCTGTTTGAAGGCAAAAAAAAAAAAAAAAGGTCTAAGAGGTCACTTATAATAAGTTGTCTTGTACTAATCAAAGTCCTTCAACTGATTGGACTTCAACTATGATTCCTATTGTTTCAACTATATGTTTCAACTATGTTAGCAACCACGTTGGGGCCATTTTGGGTGACTGTGGGGCAATAAGTGACAGTGAGCCCAAAGGCGGCAACTGGACCTTCTTGTTTTTCTTTGAAGACGTTTCGTTTCTCATCCAAGAAGCTTCTTCAGGTCTCCCTGGATGGTGGGGAATGGAAGGATTTATACTCCTTGCAGACGACTGGTCACTTGTAGCTGAAGAAGCTTCTTGGATGAGAAGTGAAGCATCTTCAAAGAAAAACAAAGGAAGTCCAGTTGCCTCCTGAAAAATAGCACCTTTGGGACAACCATGGCCTGGATGACTGAGAATCTCCACAGACAAGTGTGACAGTTAAAAAAAATAGAGAAATCTTTAAAGAATGTTTATGATTTTCCTCATCGTATCCATCCATAGATGCAGTCAGCTTCCATTTCTTCTGTTTATTTATTTATTTTTATTTTATTTTTAAAATTTATAAGCCGCCCCACTCCCGCAGGACTCTGGGCGGCTAACAATAAAAACACCATATAACATGACAAAACAAACAATACAATAACAGTCATCCAGGGGTCAGATTTTATAAACCCCAGGCCTGCCGGAAAAGCCAGGTCTTAACCAGCTTGCGGAACACCAACATTGTGGGAGCGGTCCTAATCTCCGGGGGGAGCTGGTTCCAAGATGTGGGTGCCATCACAGAGAAAGCCCTCCGCGGCCCCGCCAAATGGCACTGCTTGGCTGACGGGACCTGAAGGAGGCCCAGCCTGTGGGATCTAACCAGACGAAGGGAACTATGAGGTAGTAGTTGCCGGACGAAGGGAACTATGAGGTAGTAGTTGCCCTCAACCAGGCTACAAAACTATGAGGTAGTAGTTGTCCTCAACCAGGCCACAAAAGGCTTTCCCTCTCCCTAGTTCATCATGTGCTCACATGCAGAGGCTAACTTTGTCTCTCCCAAAGACACATTTCACGTTGTGTTTCTGTGAAGGCTCCTTTGTGCCTGCACGGCTGTCTTGCTTCAGCCAAAGAGGCTGCTGCTCCATAGGATCTCAGGAATTAAGGAGGGCGTGACATAAACTGATCCCTATGTAACTACACCTACAATCAGATCCCTACAACTACAGTCCATTTATCACATCCCTATGGACTTCCGTTATAGCCCATTTGATGAATTATACCTCAAAATCATTTGTTTACCTATGACTCAAAGTTAGGATTGCCGTATCTGGACTGCAAATACGCACGTGTCCTGAAGGTGGCAGCAACTAGATTAAGGACTCCAATTCTTGGCTGACATCTGGTGGTTATCCAATTTTTTTTGCATCTCAGATATGGTAGAAGAAAGAATGGCAACAAAATTCATCTTACTGATTAGAATTAGAGTAGAATGGAGCTGGAAGGGACCTTGGAGGTCTTCTAGTCAAAGGGACTCGATCTAAATCCAGCAAAGAGAACATGAGGAATTAGGGATGTTTAGCCTTGAGAAAGATAACCAATGAAAGATATAATAGCATTTTGGATTACTTGATAAAAGACCTGTCCTCTACTTCCTGTTCCAGAGATGAAATCGTGATCTTAAAACATGAAATTCTGTTAGAATCTTATAAAAAATATCCTAACAGAAAAAATTAGTTTGACAGTAAAACCTGGGAAAAGTAAGACAATGTCACACATGTTCTGGAAATATCCTTGTATGAATCACCGGGACTGTACAATTTGTGCAAGTTAGTAATTTCTGTTTTTTTCCATAATGATTCATGTAATTTAACATGTCATCATGGCTTCTATTGGGGCAGAATCTCTCTTTTCTGGAAGTTTTTGAGCAGAGGCTAACTAACACCCTGTTTGGGGTGCTTTGTTTTGATTTCCTACCGTGAGCCAAAGTTGGTCTTGGTGACCTTTTAGGACCCTTCCAACTGTTGGACTCTAGGATTGCGTAACTAATTTTGTATAGCAATCTTTCTTTCTGTTGTGAAGCTCTTGGTGCATTGTTTTTATGTCTTCAACATGGAACAGGACATCATTCTCATGGTATATGTTCCAAGTCAACTGTGTCAGGTTTCTAATCGTGTTTTTGTTCCATCTGTCTATGTACATACTGTTGCTGTGTGGACAGATAATGTACACAAAAAAGTCAGATTTCTTGAGAAGAGTTTCTAGCCCTGTGTTTGGATAAGCATCAAAAATTACAAGGCATATATACTTATGAATTAGATCGTCCTATGGAAACCTTATATGTGCAAACAATTTCCAGCAGAAATTGGTCTCCATTGGTCTATGGTATTGTCCAAGAACATGGATTATTTTTTATACTATGTATATCTTATTTCTGAAAGACAATCACTATTGACAGATGGCTATTCTAGCTTTGCTAAATCTTTTTTTTCCGTAATGGAACAACTATATAAATAAAACAGAAGGCACTGGTAGAGAATGAAGACCCGACAACAATTGTATACGCATACTATAAATTGACATTTTTTCACCATTCCTCATTATTTTGTCCTGAAGCGAAAGGGTAAGTTAAAATCCTTCGTTCAAAGCTACAACTTCTATCTAATTGGTTGTGGAAGGGTGCTAATGATTTAGCAGAACTTTCTTTTGAGTAGGTATCCATAGCATTCCATCATATGTTTCAGAAGTCCATAAAGATGCAATGTCAATTTTAAAATTAACACACCAAGCAGTGTAGTAATAATAGTAATGAATAGCCTGTTGTGCTGACTTAATTGGAATTAAAATTGAAAAAGGGGAGAAGGGCAACTTTAAAGTAATTTAAATATATACTTTTCCAATAAAGAAGGGTAGCACTGGGTTGTCATTCAGATATTTTCACCTTTTTAATTTATCAGTTTAAAGAAAATGCTGTTGACAATGTCATAGCCACTAGCAGAATAAAGAGATGGAAATAAAACGGCTAATTTAAAGAGGGAGGAAGTATCAAACATTTTCTAAACAAATGAGAATACATTATTGCAAAGGGTCTCCTTCACTGCTGCAGACTGCAATTATTAAATTTTGTCTATTAACAAGTAAAATAGAACACAACGTGCTCTGTCAAGAAGACATTTTGATGTTTGCTGGGAAGGCAAACTGACTACTTTAATTAAAGATAGGCGATAGTCTAAGTTTAACGATGATTGGCACCCCTCATTGATTTTTGTGGAAGACAGAAAAGAAAAATGAAGTCACGATGTACAGTTTTGAGGATTAGACTAAAAACAATAGACCATGGGGAAAATGAAATCTACGCTGTAAGAGATTAGCTTATATTGATACTTGTAGCTGCTATAAAAGAAAATTGGAAATCACTTCTTTATAATCCTTTTGTTCCTGTTCTTCAATTTCTCTACTTTGGTCTTTGCTCTTTTCTTCTTTCTTGTTTTTTTTTCCTCCATTCTAATGATTAGTTCAGATTAGTTTTTATTCTGTATTCACAAATCTAACAAACTTTTAAAAAAAACTAAAAATAAGAGGATATGTTAACATATTGCTTGAATCAGAAGGGGGATTAGTTCTGACCTGTTCCTATTGTGGTGGGACACAAGGTCAAACTGGTGGAACTTAAGATATGAAAGTCAGCTTCCCAGAAGTACAAGTAGCTGTTTCATCATGCAAGTGCAAAACGGAGGTATGGATTATGAACGAAATTTTACTTGATGCACGGAGGGTGGAATTCTGCAACTCTGGCTGGTATTTTTTTTAAAATTTTAAAATTTAAAATTGCCTCCTTAGCGTATGTTTTACCTTCCACCACTCACCACACCAGCATTATTGATAATCATGTCATTCTCTAATTTAAATAATCTGCTCATTATATCCAGGTGTAAGTCTCTTCCATCTTTTTTTTTCAATTTGTTGTGAGTCATTTTGGAAATAAAAATTATGTTGATGCAAGGCCATCTGCTGAAAATATTTTTCTTCATTTAGCTGGTTGATAAAGGATGCTGTCCTTCCAGCTGGTTTGGATCCTTGCTATAACAGCTGCTTTACTGGTAGAAGCTCATGGGCAGACAAATTGTCCAGGTAAGCTTGGAAATAACAAGAAATTCAATACTAATGATTAAGCAATCAAAAACAATTGTAAATAATCAGAGATTATCCTGTTGCTAATGAATAGAAGAACATTCCGTGTGGTTTCTCAAGTCGACATTTTACTGATGAATTCTTCAGGAGAAATCTATAATCATAGCTTGGAGTTTAAAAATGGGAAGATTATTTCTTTCTTTATTGAATTTATTTGCTGCCCAGAGTTGTTTCATTACCAGATGGGCAGCAAATAGACAGACAGCCAGACAGATCTTCCCATTTTTAAATTCCAATAACAGAAGTGCATTTTTTTTTTTTTCAAAAATAAATAAATAAATAAATTGCCTTTGCAATGGGGAGAATAGACTGGCATCAACATTTTCAGGTTTCTCCACTGAATATTACAGAAATAATACAAATGTTCTAAGGAAAGGGAAGGGAAGGGAAGGGAAGGAGAATTGGGGAAGGGAAGGGAAAGAAAAGAAAGGAAAGGAAAGGAAAGGAAAGGAAAGGAAAGGAAAGGAAAGGAGCCTCATAGATATTGTACATCCCAATTTGAGAGTTTGGGTCATTGAAGTTCAGGATATATTTATGTTTCTACAACAGAATGATGATCTTCCAAAACTCCAATGCTTTTTTATATCTGAAATTTGAAATTGGTGCCCAAGGATATTAAAGAGAGTGACACATTTACATGGATATGTTTTCCTTTGAACAGGTCCCCAAGGATCTCAGGGGGGAATTGGACCTCTTGGCCCTGCAGGACCACCAGGCATCCCAGGCACCCCAGGACCACCTGGTCCACCAGGTGATGGAGTATCTCCATTTCATTGGCTTTCCTTCCAGACCTCCCAGATATGCTTGTCCCAATCTCTAGCTTTGCCCATTTCAAAATTCCAAACAAAACACACTCCTCTTCCTCCTTTTTCAAACTCTCTTTGATTCTTCCATTGTCTGATGAAACATTCTGGACTCCTTCATCTTCATCATGCTCTCCAAAGGGATTTAGAAGTGCCCCTATTTTTTGGTAAATTTGGTTTCTTCCAGACAGTCATTAGTGCCATTAACAGAGTCATCTTCTTCAGGAGACTGAGCTGTCCTTGTGTTTTTGTTGTGTTGCCTAGGCAACTGCATATTCATTTATCAATTTATTCAATTCATTTGCTCCCATCTCACTATCTGGTCAGCTTTCAATCTGATAAAATGACATAGTAAATGATTAAAGTAGTAAGACAATAAATACATAAAAATTGTCAATCAAACCCTCCAACTCTTAGAAGTAGGAGGGATGAAAATCAACAGGAACTCATTCCACAAATAAAGATGGGCGAGACAAACTCTTGGAAATGATTCACCAGTTTGAAGAACAGACTAAGTTAGGAGAGTTATTGTACAGATGCCAATCAGCTAGGAGAGTCCTTGACTTCATGGAGATGTTTGTCTTCTGCAATCCCAAGATGGTTATTGGTTTTGCTCCATAATCCACCTTTACCTTCTCAATGTGTAGCTGTGGACTTCAAGTTCACGCAAAGTATTAACACCACTTTATAAAACCCTAGTGAAACCACATCCGAAATGCTGCAACCAGGTTTAGTCACCATAGTACAAAAAAGATGTTGAGACCTTGGAAAAAGTTCAGAGACGATCAACTAAGATGCTCCAAGGCCTGGAGACTAAAACATACGAAGAGCGACTGCAGGACTTGGGTTTGGCTAGTCTAAAGAAAAGAAAAAATAAGGGCGACATGATAGCAGTATTCCGGTATTTGAGAGGCTGCCACAGAGAAGAGGGGGTCAAATTATTCTCCAAAGCACCAGAGGGCAGGACAAGAAACAACGGTTGGAAACTGACCAAAGAGAGAAGCAACTTGGAATGAAGGAGAAACTTCCTAACAATAAGGACAATTAACCAGTGGAACAGCTTGCCTCCAGAAATTGTGGATGCTCCATCACTGGAGGTTTTTAAGAAGAGAATGGAAGTCACTTGTCTGAGGTGGTATAGGTTCTCCTGCTTCAGCAGGGGGATGGACTGGAAGACCTCCAATGTCCATTCCAGATCTATTCTATTCTATTCTATTCTATTCTATTCTATTCTATTCTATTCTATTCTATTCTATTCTATTCTATTCTATTCTATATTCTATTCCATTCTTTCATTATTCTATTCTATTCTATTCTATTCTATTCTATTCTATTCTATTCTATTCTATTCTATTCTATATTCTATTCCATTCTTTCATTATTCTATACTATACTATACTATACTATACTATACTATTCTATACTATACTATACTATACTATACTATACTATACTATACTATACTATACTATACTATACTATACTATACTATACTATACTATACTGGTGGGTCATGGCTATTTTTGTATTGGAAGCTTCCCAGAGTTGGTTAAAAGATAGGCAGCTGTAGAAATATTTTATATCCATAAATAAAATAAAAGAAGGTTTATAGATATTGTGAACCCCATTTTTGAGGATTTGGGTAATTAAAGATACATTTCTGTTTCTACAACAGAGTAACAAAATGATCAATCACAAATTCAATGCTTTCCTTATCCAAAATTTGAAATAAGTGCTCAAGAATGTTACACAATTACATCTCTTGTTTTCCTTTGAACAGGTCCCCAAGGACCACCTGGACAAAACGGAGCTCCTGGCCCTCGAGGACCAAGGGGCAATCCAGGTGTCAGAGGTCCTTCTGGTCCACCAGGTGATTGAATGTCATCCTTTTTGTGAGCACTTTAGAGGCTTCCAGACCTAAGCAGATATGCTTGTCTCAACATCTGGCTTGGCCCAATCCAGAATTCCAAACAAAAAACAATGACAACCCTCTTCTTCCCTTTTTAAAATCTGTTTGGTTCCTATATTACTTGATGAAACATTCTGAACCACCTCCTGGTGCATTCAAAAGCTTGCACACACTATTTTGCAAGATGACTTCAACCTAATAGAGGTCATGCCTTCTGAAGGAATTTAGAAGTTCCCCCAATTTTTGTAAACTGTTTTCATCTAGACGGTAATTAGTGTCACTAAATTCAACCATTTTCTAGATATTTTCTTAAATGAAAAGGAGATCAAGCTTTCCTTGTGTGCTGTTGTGTTGCCTAGGCCGCTGGGCATTACATATTAATTTGGCAATCGAGCTCTCCAGCTCTTGAAAGTGGGAGGGGTAAATATCAACAGGAATCCCTTTGATGAAATAGAGATGGGTGAGACAAACTCTCTGAAATGATTCACCTTGAAGCAGAGGCTAAATTATGAGAGTTATTGCAGAGATGGAAATCAGTTATGAGAGCACTTGACTTCATGGAGATGTTTGCCTTCTGCGATCAAAAGGTATTTATTGGTTTTGCTCCACAATCCTATTGTCATTGTTGAAAGAAAAAAATTTTCAGGACTGTCTGAAAGGACTGCCTCTAGTCTACAACACAGTTCTTTCAACAATTCCAAGAAGGCTCCACAGCCATTTGCACCACTCAGGTGGCCCTGAGGACACAGATGAACCTTCAAATGGCCTCAATGACCCTCTAAAACAAAGCAAATGACTGTTATTTGCCCCCAATTTTTTTCTATACCGTTGCAGAGAGCCAGTTTGGTGTAGTAGTTAGGGCATCAAGCTAAAGACCAGGTGACTGTGAATTCCAGTCCTGCTTTAGGTACAAAACCAGCTGGGTGATCTTAGAGCTAGTTCCCCTCACTCAGCCCTAGGAATGAGGAAAAGGGAGAACCCTTCCCAAAATCTTGCCACAAAATGTGTATTTATTATGGATGGAGGTATCTATGGAGATTCTCAGGCATCCAGGTCTTGGTTGTCCCAAAGATGCTTTTTCACAAGGCAACTGGACTTTCTTGTTTTTCTCTGTAAATGTTTCGCTTCTCATCCAAGAAGCTTCTTCAGCTCTGACTGGATGGTGGGGAGTTCCTTCTTGGAACTGCTGAAAGGAATTGTGTTGTAGACTGGAGACAGTCCTTTCCATAGTTCCAAGAAGGCTCCACACCCATTAGCATCACTCAGGTGGCCCTGAGAACACAGGTAAACCTTCAAATGGCCTCAACGACCCGCTAAAATAATGCAAATTACCAACTGTCTGCAAGGAGTATAAATCCTTCCATTCCCCACCATCCAGTCAGAACTGAAGAAGCTTCTTGCATGAGAAGCGAAACACCTTAAAAGAAAAACAAGAAAGTCCAGTTGCCTCCTGAAAAAGCATCTTTAAGGTTTGGATGGAGGTGTCAACAATAGCCTGAGGACCCACCAATATATGTTGCAAACCCTGGCATACCAATATTAAGGGACTTGGTGGAAGGGCTTGCAAGAGCCTCTTATTTATATTTTGTTTTTTTAAAAGAATAATAAATATAACTTTGGGTTCAGGGAAGTTTTCAGAAAAAGGAAGACACAAAAATGTATTTGCGACACAAAACAAAATCCATTTGTTTTGGTTGAAAGACACAAGAAATACTCTAGGCCTATAAATCAATCAATTAATCATTCTGTTATCTAATCTGCCAGGCTATTGCTGATTTGTACTCCAATGCACCATTCAAGGAAAGTACTGTCCCAACTCATGTCACAGGATCATATAGTCAAGTAAGAGTAGTAATAACTTCAATTGAACTGTGGGACAATGAAGATCCATTATTTTTCATTCACAGGTCTGCCTGCCAGTCAAGATCCTAAACTACAAAACGACATCAAAGAACTCCAGCGTAGAATTGCCCGAATGGAAAGAGGTATGTTTTTAATGGCTTCCCTTTTTCTTTTTCAGATTAAAAGTGGGTGAGTAGTTTTTATTCTTATTCCCTTGCATCGCCAAGAAAGCTGAACGAGACAAAAGCTGTTCAGAAGACTATATCATATTATAACCGTTAATGCCTATCTGGGTATTATTGAAAGTGATTATCCAGGAAAATTCAATTTCTGGAATGGGGACTTTTTTTATTTTACCAACTGATAAAGAACGCGATAACCTAAAGTTAGATTGTCCCTCTATTTTTAAGAATGTATTCTATCCAGCATATCATTCAGGGGACTTCATAACGTTCACTGATGTTTCTTCAGTGGATTACCAAATGTCATTTTTAGACTGAATACAGGATCATGAGAGATTCAAATTAGAATCAAAGGGAAGGGACCTTGGAGGTCTACTAGTCCAGCCCCCTTTGCTTGAAGCAATAAATACCATTTTTAATATAGATGGGAATAGTAGCTTCCATCAGCATATAGCCATGGTACAAACCAGACACTGCTTTTTTTTTAACCTTAATGACTTCATAAAATAGCAGTTCAGAAAATTTATTGCCACTTTCTAACAAAAACCAGAAATGAAGTTGCAAGCCTTAGTTCCACTCAGGTACAACCAGATTGCCACTTAGCAATCAAACAATATAAAGTCAATTCTATAAATCTATTTATCTTTGAACCCGATGTTCTTAATGGATCCGGGGATACCCAGAACTAAACTAGAAGTACTATGAGTCTTGTTTGGTAACTATTTACAATTGCAATAGGGATGAAAAAGTAATTTTGCAACCTATCTTCACATTTACGACCTTGGCAAATACATAAAATAAAGTTGAAGTCAAATCATAAGCATAACCCTGTTTCTCTTAGCAGCTACTTTGCTTTAACTACCAAGTTGCCAGTCCCAACAGTGGTTGCTATCAATACTGAGAGCTCACAAGCAATCCAGTTCTATGAAACTTGTGATTTCCCATCATTTATAAAAGGAAATATGGACTCTCCCAGCTTTGCAGTAGAAAAAGAGAAACAAAGAAATTATTTTACTTAACACTTGTTCATTCATTTATACATTCACTCACTCATTCACTCATTTATTAATTCTATTTGTATAGTTAGCCACTCGCCATCCAATTTGTTCTAAGCACCGGGCTACTTTGGGCCAGTCACCAGGGGACTCTGAGTTCTAATCCTGCCTTAAACATAAAAGCTGTCTGAATGGCTTTTTAGCCCAATCACCAGGAGACTGTGAGTTCTAGTCCCACCTTAGGAATGAAAGCCAGCTGAGTGACTTTGAGCCAATCACCAGGAGACTCTGAGTTCTAGTCCTGCCATAGACACAAAAGCTGTCTGAATGGCTTTAGTCTAATCACCAGGAAAATGTGAGTTTTAGTCCCACCTGGCTGACTTTGGACCAATTCTTCTCTTTGAGCCCAATTCATTTCACAGGGCTGTTATTTTTATAAGGTAAATAGGAGGAGGAATATATTGAATATATATTGCTGGCTATATTCATCACCTTGAGTTATTTGTAAAAAAAAAAAACCTAATAAAGGCAGGATATAAATAAATAAATAAATAAAAAATGCTTGTTGACCAGCTTAAGTTAAAAACAGCACCAAAATAGTCAAAAAAAAAAAAAGAAAGAAAGAAATTTAAAAAGTACATTGTTGCCCTGGGATAATAATTCATCAATCCACTTCTTAAGAAAGGCTCGCACCACACCTTGTCCCAAAGCCCAAAGCCTCCTCTGTGTGTATGTGTGTGTATATGTGTATGTGTTATGGGTGTTCAATAGAAGAGACTACAATTAGTCTTTGAGATATGGCTATAATGGAGTCTGCCCATTTTAATTGCAGGTTGCATCCGTTGTTAGGTGAAACGTAATATTAATAACACATACACACACACACGCACACACACCATGCTTGCTTTCCCCAATAAAATGGAAAAAGGAATGTACAAGTCATTAAGTGGAGCCTACGGAGCATTCTGGGTGGAGGACTCTGCTGGAGGCCTGACACTGGCCCAGCCTCACCAGCCCTGCCCTTCCCATCCTCTCCCATCTTCTAGGGATCCCCCATGCTCCACTTCCCATGACTTGGTTCCCATGGGTCTTTACCCGCTCCAGCCTTAGCCCTGATTCCCACCCATTTGGTCAAACACCTTCCTCCTCTTCATTTACCTTTTGAAGAAGTCCACCATCCAGCTTCCTTCTTTGCACATCTGCATGCTGTGGTTCCCAAAGAGGAAACCATTTTGTCTTGTCCAGAAAATGGCAGCTGTGTCTGTCCACAAAATGGCAGCCGTGTGTGTCCACAAAATGGCAGCCGTTTCCTTTTGCTGCCTTAAAAAAGCTCTGCATGGCGCTGCAGAAACGTTTGGCCGTGTTCAGAGGTTTCTTCAGCACCACGGAGACCTCTCCAAGGCAGCAAAATGCAGAGGCTTTTTTTTTTGTCTGTCAACCTCCATTTTGTCCCATCTCTGTCCCACAAAATGGTGGCCACATTTGGATGACTGCAACAACGGTCAAGCAATTTCTCCTTAGTTCTAGCTTGATTTACTCCTTGGATTAGTTTCCACCCGTTGCTTCTTGTCCTGCCTTCAGGTGCTTTGGAGAATAGCTTGACTCCCTCTAGTTTGTGGCCACCCCTCAGATACTGGAACACTGCTATCATGTCACCCCTGGTCTTTCTTTTCATTAAACTAGACATTCCCAATTCCAGCAACTGTTCTTCATATGTTTTGAAGGATCTAAGCAAGGCTTCCAAATTTCTTGACAGCTTTGACCTTGGAAGAAAAGATGGCAATTGCTGGGGATAAGCTGTTTGCCTCTACTGGAAAGGCATCTGTCTTTGAGACAGCAGACTTGACTTGCAAAAAAGCCCAGGGCGCCATTGCTGCACCAAGAAACGTGAAAGAGAACAACGCTATTCAGAAGATTGTGCAATTTTACAACAGTTATGCCTATCTGGGTATTATTGAAAGTGATGTGCCAGGGAAATTCCATTTCCAGAATGGGGAACCTTTGAATTTTACCAACTGGTACAAGAATGAACCTTCCGGTCCAGGAACTGAAAAATGTGTGGAAATGTACAGCGATGGCACTTGGAATGACAAAATGTGCAACAATTACCGCCTTGTGGTCTGTCAGTTTTAAAACCCAACCCCAAGGCAACCATTGAATGTTCCTTAAAACATAACTTGATGTGATTTTTCTGTCAAAAAAAATCAATAAAATTCCTTGCATTTTCTTTGCTTTCGTTTCATCTCCTGCGCTCAAAAGACAAACCTATTCTAAAAGGATTGCATTTTTGTAAACAGAAAATCTAAGAATGGAATGGAATGGAATAGAATGGAATAGAGGAATGAAGAATAGAATAGAATAGAATAGAATAGAATAGAATAGAATAGAATAGAATAGAATAGAATAGAATAGGATGGGATGGGATGGGATGGGATGGGATGGGATGGGATGGGATGGGATGGGATGGGATGGGATGGGATAGAATAGAATAGAATAGAATAGAATAGAATAGAATAGAATAGAATAATCGAGTTGGAAGGGACCTTAGAGGTCATCTAGTCCAACCCCCTGTAAAGGCAGGAGATCCTCTAGCATTTCAGAGAAAGTGTTGACCAATCCCATTTATAGCTTCTGGACGCAACTCGTTCCACTGACTAATTGTTCTAACTTCAGGATGCTGGTTAAAATATCATAAGGACCATGAAAATAAATTAAGGAAGAAATAGACTTTGTGGTTACTGTCACCTACGAAAGGGAAAATAATATCCAGATAGGAAAGAGATGTGGGGTTGTACGTGGGGTCTCCGACTTATAACAATTCATTTAATGACCGTTTCAAGTTACAACAGCACTGGAAAAAAAGTGTTATTTCCGTTTTTCACACTTACGGCCGTTGCAGCATCCCCATTGTCACGTGATCAAAATTCAGGCACCTGGCAACTAACTCCCATTTATGACGATTGCAGTGTCCCCCTGGGGTCACGTGATCCCCTTTTGTAACCTTCTAACAAGCCATGTCCCCTTAACAACCATGTTACTAGCGTAATACTTGCAGCGATTCACTTAACAGCCGTGGAAAGAAAATTTGTAAAATGTGGAAAAGCTGTCTCACGTAGCAACAGAAATTTTGGACTCAATTGTAAAGTCGCAAAGTCGAGGACTACCTACAGGCAGTGGGTGAGAAGGTAAGGATTCAGTTTTAAAAGGAAGACTAGGGAAGGATGAAAAAGTTTTGTAGTTGAACACTGAGCAAAATCCAAAAACGTGGGATGAAACCAGAGTCCAAATATTTACCCAGATTATCACATTATTTTCTCTGGATTTTGTTGTTGTTGTTATTGCTGTTAATTGAGAAGTTGTGTCATACCCATCGCGACCCCATGGACAATGTTCCTCCAGGCCTTCCTGTCCTCTGCCATCTTCTGGAGTCCATTGAAGCTCACGCCTACTGCTTCAGGGACTCCATCCAGCCACCTCATTCTCTGTCGTTCCCTTCTTCTCTTGCCCTCCATCTTTCCCAGCATCAGGCTCTTCTCCAGTGAGTCCTTCCTTCTCATTAGGTGGCCAAAGTACTTGAGTTTCAACTTCAGGATCTGAAGAGAGCTAATTCTCTCTCTTCCAGGCAATATCCAAAGATACCAATTGTTGGGTATCAATTCCACACCTCTTAACACCTCACTTCAGATGGTGTTTGAAGAGAGGAACTACATCAGCTCTTTTCCAGTCCTCTGGTAGTTCCCAAGTGCTCCAGGATCTTTGAAAAATATAGTTCAGTGGTTCTAGGATCACATCTGCCAGTTTCTTGAGAACTCTGGGGTGTAATCCATCTGGTCCTGGTGATTTGAACTCATCTACGCTGAGAAGGTGCTCACTTACCATTTTCTTGCCTTAACTTGTGTTTCTAATCTATTTTTATGGTACTGTTTTTAATAGGTTTATGGTACTGTTTAATAAGTTTGTAAAGACAGATGCAAAAAAAATTGAATTAAATAGTTCTGTTTTCTCCCTGTTGCTTGTCACCTTCTTGCCACTTTCCCCCACTAATGGACCAATCATTTCCTTAACTTTTTTTGTTGTTTTTTTTTACATGTTGAAAGAAGCTTTTTTATTATTTTTGACTTTGGTCACAAGCCTTAGTTCATTTTGAGCCTTAGCTTTCCTCACCTCATCTTTGCAGGCTCGGGCTATTTGCTGATATTCTGCTTTAGTTATGTGCCCCTCTTTCCACTTTTTATACTTGTACCTTTTATCTTTCAATTTATCAGAGAGTTCTTTATGCAGCCATGCTGGTTGCTTTTGAGAGCTATTATTTTTCTTCTTTGTTGGTATTGTGCTAGACCGGGTTATTTTTTAAAATATTTCTCAAGCTTCTTGAGTTGTTTTCCCTTTGAGGATTCTCATCCATGGAATCCCTCCTAAGCCCTAAGTTTATTGAAATTATCGCTCTTAAAGTCCAAGACTCCAGTTTGATTGTGTTCTATTGTCATGTGCTTCCTACGTACCTAAGTTAGCTGACTAGCAAAAAGTTCATCAGTTTCCCATTTGGTTGGAGGGCCTATAGTATACACCTATGGCAATGTCATTTTTTCCCCTTTTATATTGCATTTAAGACAGTTTTCATCATTGCTGTGCCCTATTTCTGTAGATATGTATTTCTTATATAGAGAGAAACTCCACCTCCTCTTTTATTTGGTCTGTTTCTTTTAAACAATTGAAATCCCTCTAGCTGAGTGTTCCATTTGTGGGTTTTATCCCACCATGTTTCCACAATGACAACCATATCATATCTGCCCTCATTTACCTGAATTTCTAGTTCACCTTGTTTACTGTTCATACTCTGTGCATTGGAGTATAGACATTTGAGTCCTTTATGACTGACACCATATTTTCTTACCACGTGTTTGGTTAGTGCACTTTGTGTAACACTCGCTATTAAAAGCTTGATTTTGCTTGATAGCAAGGTTGATATTCTTGTCCACACACACACATCTATGTTACTTGCACTGCTAACCCTGTAATTGTTTGATTGCCAGGGATAGGGATGTTCTGTAACAATTAACTCACTGTCCCTTGTTTAGTTTAAATATTGCTCCAAAAAATCTGTGAGTTTATTTATTTTAAGTAACTCAGTCTCTTTCTTTGATAGATGCAAACCGTTTCTTTTGTACATTGTTTCATTGGACCAGCTACAGACATTGTGACCATTCAGTATGAATCCCCGGCTAGCTAGACAGAATGGTCCTCAAACATGAGTTCTTATACCCTTTCATGGTTTCCAAAATTGTCATTTCTGATTTTTTGCTCAGTGTCTGTTGTTGGGTTAATTTCCTTCTCAATTCTGTCTAAAAGGTGTTAATTTTGTTCCAGGGGGAATCCAGTGTTAATTATTTTATTGTTGTGTACCTTTTGATGTTTCTATTCTAATTCTGTCAATTCTAATTGCTGTTAACCAGTTCTGCATTCCTTATAGCCAGTGGGGTGAGGAGGGTGTGTTCTGCCTGATGGGTTCCTGCCCCAAGCTCTGGAAATCATTCTGCAACATGTTGTAAATGGGTTTGTCTTCTAAATGGGTTTTATCTGTCTATCCTTTTCCTGAAACATGACCAGCATTTTTTTAAGTTGCAAGTCCTTGTCTTTAACATGTTGCAAATGTTCAAGTTCAAAAGTGAAACATTTCATTTTGTTGTTCTCTTACCAGAATCCAGCTTTTCTTTTCTCATCTGGGATGTCCTCATTTTGTCTACCTATCTGTTTCTTTAACAACTGCAGTATTAATGCCTTTTCAAACTGCCTGCAAGCTACGCCCCCTCCCAATTCTTTTCTTATCCTTTATTCTCCATACCTTTTGTCTGCCTCTCCTGGGGGAATCCATCCAGAAAGGTGAAGAAGTCTCAGAAAAAAAATTAGAAAGACTATGGGGGGAGCATGGAAAATCATGTAAAGTTTTCTTTCTTGCCCCATTTGTATTCTAACAAGCCAGTTGAATGTATTTATGGAGAGATGGCATTTGGGAATAGTTGGCACAGGAAGTACTGAACACCTTGGACTTCTACCTGTTGGAAGGGAAAGTTTTATCCAGAATGTTTGTATTGCCTGTTTTGTATTAGTAGCCGCATACACACACAACATGCACACACTATTCATAATCACATTGAGTCTCTTTCACTTACTTTCAGTAAAGTTCCTCAGGCTGATTTTTGCTCTATTGCACCAAAGCTTTGTAGGCACAACTGCCAGCAAATTCCAAGCGGGAGGGAACCAGGCCTCCTCAGGCAATTTTGCAATTTGTATGGCCTGACTGAGGAAGTAGCAGGAAAGAGACCCCCAAACCTCAGCCCTGAATATCTTGCACTGGTGGACTCAGATTGGGAGTCCTAGAGCTCACTATGTCCAATTTAAAGAAAAATTTGATATCTGGCTTGTACACTGGCTAACCTCAATTGGACATCACAAACCTGGATGCACTGAACTAAGAGCTAAGGCAGGAAACAACCCTTGAAAATGGGCAGCCAGTGGTTATGTACTGAGGAAAATCATGGCTGTGAAGAATTTTGGGAGGGATGTGCAAACCTGACTGGAAGCTAAAAGTGACATCCAACATCTGAAAATGATTGGCACAGAATATTGGACAGTATAAATTTCTTTTTCACCTAAAAAATGCTTACTCTGACTTTTAGAACTTTATGGGTTGGAAGCTCCCCTTTTGGGAGCCACTGAAGGGATCCTTTTGCCTCCATTAATGTCTTTTTTTTTTTGCTTAACAGTTTAAAAGCTTGTCTACCAAGTCTCCCTAACCAGATCAGTTTTAACCTTGTGCCAGTAAGTGTGTCATTCTCACATTTAAGGCACAAAGCGGGGATTGTGGGAAGTCAGACCCACAATTGAGATTGTTTAAAGAAGGACTCTGAAAAATATCTGCCATTTTGCTGTGTATTCTGCTTTGTCATAGTTTACTTATCCCAGGAGCTTCCAGAAAAGAGTTTGAACCTGGATGTAACAAATGCAGCCTCGGAGTTGCAACATCTGTTTTGTGGACTCCGAGTCTCAAAATTTTGACCCCTTTTTTACACATTGGGTAACTGGAGAGGATTAAAAGCCACATATATCTTTTTTTTAAAAAAATATTTTTATTAACGTTTTCCTTTATACAGTACATATTCAGCAGACTATGACATTTTTATATACTATGGATCTACATTCTATACAATATATGCACTGTGTACATTCAATCTAACCCTCAATAACCTAATTTGCACAATAACCTTATGTATATTTCCAATTTTTGTTTCTGTTGTCTATCCAAATATACCAATTTTCCCAAACTGCGTAAAATTCCGCATCATTTTTGACTTTTAATTCTAAGGTAAGTTTGTCCATCTCGGCACATTCACAAATTTTCTGAATAATCAACCCCTCTGGTGGTATATTGCATTCCTTCCAATATTGCGTGAATGCAATTCTTGCCGCAGTTAGTATATGTAAAATCAGATATCTTATTTTCTTATCAAATTTCTTTCTAAGTATTCCCAGGAGAAATGTTTCCAGATTTAATTCGATTTGACATTTTGTTAAGTCTTGTAGCCACCCTTGTATTTTAATCCAATATTTTTTCGCTTCAGGGCACAGCTACCAAGCGTGAAAGAAGGTACCTTGACGATAATTACATTTCCAACAATTTGGGCTTTAGTTCGGATACATTTTGGCTAATCTTGCAGGGGCTAGGTGTCAACGATATAGCATTTTATATTGATTTTCCTTAAATGCAAACAATGTATCTTTAAGCCACCCATTGGACTGCTCAAAGAGTTGGGTTGAAGTGGCTTATAAGCCTAATCAATCAATCAAAGCCAGTCCGTCAGTCAATTCTAAATTGACTGACGGACTGATTGGAATTGAGCCCTGTGCAAACTGATCTGATCTGGCAACTGACAATGGTTTTGTAATAAATAAATGGGGTGAAGGTTTATACTAAGAGGCTGCATGCATGCCAGTAAGCGGAACGATGCAAAGATTGATTTCGCAGTCCGATATCTTGCGCAAGAGCAGAGGTAAAATAAAATGCACATCTGCATGGGTTTCTCTCTTGTGTTTTTTCCTGCTGTTGAAAAGAGAAGAGAATTTACTCCTCCTGGATCAACCTTCATCTTTTTCTAGGGTGAAGAAACTGCTTTAGCTGATCGAAAAACACTTTGGTAAGGCACGCTGACTTCGTATTCAACTCAAGCTCTCTTTTGTTTCTGCAAGTGTCTGTCATTGGTAACCATTCATCTTTATGAAAGAATTAGATCGTCCTATAGAAACCTTAAATGTGTAAACAATTTCCAGCAGAAAGATTTATTTCTCTCCGTTGGTCTATGGTTTAAGACAATCACTATTGACATATAGTTATTGTAGCTTTGCTAAATCTTTTTTCTGTAATGGAACAACTACCGTATTTTCTGGCGTATAAGACAACTTTCTAAACCATGCAAATCTTCTCCAAAGTCAGGGGTTGTCTTATACGCCAAGGCATCTTATATGCCAGAAAATACCGTATTTTCCGGCGTAAAAGATGACTTTCTAACCATGCAAATCTTCACAAAATTCGGGGATCGTCTTATACACCGAGTCGTCTTATACACCGGAAAATACAGTATATAAATAAAACAGAAGGGACTGGTAAAGAATGAAGACCCAACAACAATTGTATACACATACTGAAAATTGAAATTTTTTCACCATTCCTCATTATTTTGTCCTGAAGCAAAAGGGTAAGTTAAAATCCTTCGTTCAAAGCTACAACTTCTATCTAATTGGTAGTGGAAGGGTGCAAATGATTTAGCAGTACTTTCCTTTGAGTAGGTATCTATAGTATTCCATCATATGTTTTAGAAGTCCATAAAGATGCAATGCCAATTTTAAAATTAACACACCAAGCAATGTAGTAATAATAGTAATGAATAGCCTGTCGTGCTGACTTAATTGGAATTAAAATTGAAAAAGGGGAGAAGGGCAACTTTAAAGTAATTTAAATATATACTTTTCCAATAAAGAAGGGTATCATTCAGATATTTTCACCTTTTTAATTTATCAGTTTAAAGAAAACGCTGTTGACAATGTCATAGCCACTAGCAGAATAAAGAGATGGAAATAAAACGGCTAATTTAAAGAGGGAGGAAGTATCAAACATTTTCTAAACAAATGAGAATACATTATTGCAAAGGGTGTCCTTCACTGCTGCAGACTGCAATTATTAAATTTTGTCTATTACCAAGTAAAATAGAACACAACGTGCTCTGTGAAGAAGACATTTTGATGTTTGCTGGGAAGGCAAACTGACTACTTTAATTAAAGATAGGAGATTGTCTAAGTTTTACGATGATTGGCACCCCTCATTGATTTTTGTGGAAGACAGAAAAGAAAAATGAAGTCACGATGTACAGTTTTGAGGATTAGACTGAAAACAATAGACCATAGGGAAAATGAAATCTACGCTGTAAGAGGTTAGCTTATATTGATACTTGTAGCTGCTATAAAAGAAAATTGGAAATCACTTCTTTATAATCCTTTTGTTCCTGTTCTTCAATTTCTCTACTTTGGTTTTTGCTCTTTTCTTCTTTCTTGTTGTTTTTTCTCCATTCTAATGATTAGTTTTTATTCTTATAAAAACTTTTTATTCTTATTCTTATTTTTATTCTATATTGACAATTCTAACAAACTTTTAAAAAACTAAAAATAGGAAGATATGTTAATGTATTGCTGGAATCAGCATGGCGGACTAGCTCTGACCTGTTGCTATTGTGGTGGGACACAAGTTCAAACTGGTGGAACTTAAGATATGAAAGTCAGCTGGGTGGCTAATTTTGATATCCTAAGTTGGACCAGATATTTGGGTGTCCAGAAAAGTCATTTTTTAAAAAAAAAATTAAAAAAGGCAAGAGACTTTTGCCAAGAGACTATATGAATATGTTTTTGAAGTCACTAGATGTTGAGTTCAATCTGAAGAAGTCGCCTTCCCATAGTGAAGTGATATAACTTTTGGGGACATGGGGATACTCTGTAATGCAATGCTATGGATCTTCACTAGCCAAAATCAAGACTATTTAATATGCACTTATGCTTCCCATAAATACTCCTTGCAGCATCAAATTGTTCCCAGAAGTACAAGTAGCTGTTTCATCATGCAAGTGCAAAACGGAGGTATGGATTATGAAGAAAATTTTACTTGATGCATAGAGGGTGGAATTCTGAAACTCTGGCTGGTATTTTTTTTTTTAATTGCCTCCTTAGCCTACGTTTTACCTTCCACTACTCATCACACCAGCATTATTGATAATCATGTCATTCTCTAATATAAATAATCTGCTCATTATATCCAGGTGTAAGTCTCTTCAATCTTTTTTTTTAATTTGTTGTGACTCATTTTGAAAATAAAAATTATGTTGATGCAAGGCCACCTGCTGAAAATATTTTTCTTCATTTAGCTGGTTGACAAAGGATGCTGTCCTTCCAGCTGGTTTGGATCCTTGCTATAACAGCTGCTTTACTGGTAGAAGCTCATGGGCAGATAAATTATCCAGGTAAGCTTGGAAATAACAAAAAAAATCAATACTAATGATTAAGCAATCAAAAACACAATTGTAAATAATCAGAGATTATCCTGCTGCTAATGAATAGAAGAACACTGTGTGGTTTCTCACGTTGACATTTTACTGATGAATTCTTCAGGAGAAATCTATAATCATAGACTGGAGTTTAAAAATGGGAAGATTATTTCTATCTTTATTGAATTTGTTTGCTGCCCAGAGTTGTTTCATTACCAGATGGGCAGCAAATAGACAGACAGACAGACAGACAGATAGACAGACAGATCTCCCCATTTTTAAATTCCATTAACAGAAGGGCATTTTTTTTTTCAAAAAAGAAATAAATTGCCTTTACAATGGGGACAATAGACGGTCATCAACCTTTTCAGGTTTCTCCACTGAATATTACAGAAATAATATAAATGTTTTAAGGGAAGGGAAGGAAAGGAAAGGAAAGGAAAGGAAAGGAAAGGAAGGGAAGGAGAATTAGGGAAGGGAAGGGAAGGGAAGGGAAGGAAAGGAAGGAAAGGAGAGGAGAAGGATGGGGAGGGGAGGAGAGGAGAGGAGAGGAAAGGAAAGGAGCCTCATAGATATTGTACATCCCAATTTGAGAGTTTGGGTCATTGAAGTTCAGAATATGTTTCTACAACAGAATGATGAACTGATCTTCCAAAACTCCAATGCTTTTTTATATCTGAAGTTTGAAATTGGTGCCCAAGGTTATTAAAGAGAGTGACACATTTACATGGATGTTTTCCTTTGAACAGGTCCCCAAGGATCTAATGGGGGAATTGGATCTCCTGGCCCTGCAGGACCACCAGGCACCCCAGGCACCCCAGGACCACCTGGTCCACCAGGTGATGGAGTATCTCCATTTCATTGGCTTTCCTTCCAGACCTCCCAGATATGCTTGTCCCAATCTCTAGCTTTGCCCATTTCAAAATTCCAAACAAAACACACTCCTCTTCCTCCTTTTTTCAAACTCTCTTTGATTCTTCCATTGTCTGATGAAACATTCTGGACTCCTTCATCTTCATCATGCTCTCTGAAGGGATTTAGAAGTGCCCCTATTTTTTGGTAAATTTGGGTTCTTCCAGACAATCATTAGTGCCATTAACAGAGTCATCTTCTTCAGGAGACTGAGCTGTCCTTGTGTTTTTGTTGTGTTGCCTAGGCAACTGCATATTCATTTATCAATTTATTCAATTGATTTGGTCCCATTTCGCTATCTGGTCAGCTTTCAATCTGATAAAATGATATAGTAAATGATTAAAGTAGTAAGACAACAAATACATACAAACTGAGTGAGACCACCTCTGAAATACTGCAACGAGTTTTAGTCAGTTTTAGGCAGTATGAAGAATGGCTGCAGGACTTGGGTTTGGCTAGTCTAAAGTAAAGAAGAAATAGGGGCAACATGATAGCAGTATTCCAGTATTTGAGGGGCTGCCACAAAAAGAGGGGGTCAAACTATTCTCCAAAGCACCAGAGGGCAGGATAAGAAACAATGGTTGGAAACTGACCAAAGAGAGAAGCAACCTGGAATTAAGAAGAAACAGTGAGGACATTAACCAGTGGAACATCTTGCCTTCAGAAATTGTGGATGCTCCGTTACTGGAGGTTTTTAAGAAGAGACTGGACAGTCACTTATCTGAGATGGTACAGATTCTCCTGCTTCAGCAGGGGGCTGCACTGGAAGACCTCCAAGGTCCATTCCAGATCTATTCTGTTCTGTTCTACTCTACTCTACTCTACTCTACTCTACTCTACTCTACTCTACTCTACTCTACTCTACTCTACTCTATTCTTTACTGGTAGGGCATGACTATTTTTGGATGGGAAGCTTCCCAGAGTTGGTTAAAAGATAGGCAGCTGTAGAAATGTTTTATATCAATAAATAAAATAAAAGAAGGTTTATAGATATTGTGAACCCCATTTTTGAGAGTTTGGGTAATTAAAGATACATTTCTGTTTCTACAATAAGGCAATGAACGGATCAGCCATAAATCCAATGCTTTCCATATCCAAAATTTGAAATAAGTGCTCAAGAATGTTACACAATTACATCTCTGTTTTCCTTTGAACAGGACCCCAAGGACCACCTGGACCAAGCGGACCTTCTGGCGTTCGAGGAGCAAGGGGTGACAGCGGTCCTCCTGGTCAACAAGGTGATTGAATGTCATCCTTTTTGTGAGCATTTTAGAGGCTTCCAGACCTAAGCAGATATGCTTGTCTCAACATCTGGCTTGGCCCAATCCAGAATCCCAAACAAAAACAATGACTACCCACCTTTCCCTTTTTAAAAATCTGTTTGATTCCTATATTACTTGATGAAACAAATACATACAAATTGACAAAGAAATAACTTAAGATAGAGGGGCGGGTACACAACAGAGATGGGGTCTTCTAATCCAGTAATCATCTCCAGAGTGACACAGCCCTATCTACCCCCCAAAGGCCAATGGTCAGAGCCAGGTTTTAAGGTCCAAAGAGTGGAGTCAGGTCTCCTCTTGAGAATCATGGTGTCCTAGAGAGTGAGCCCCATGGCAGAGAAGACTCTTCTCCTTCATCCTGCCAGCCAAAATCTCTTCACCAATGGGTTCCGAAATTTGCCTCTTCTGCAAATGTCACTGGGGCAGGTCAATCCCATGACATACTAATTTGATAATCAAACCTTCCAACTCTTAGAAGTAGGAGGGGTGAAAATCAACAGGAACTCATTCCACAAAATAAAGATGGGTGAGACAAACTCTTGGAAATGATTCACCAGTTTGAAGAACAGACTAAATTAGGAGAGTTATTCTACAGATATCAATCAGTTAGGAGAGTCCTTGACTTCATGGAGATGCTTGCCTTCTGCAATCCCAAGATGGTTATTGGTTTTGTTCCATAATCTGCCTTTATCCTCTCAATGTGTAGCTGTGGACTTCAAGTTCACGCAAAGTATTAGTACTGCTTTATAAAACCCTAGTGAGACCACATCTGAAATACTGCAACGAGTTTTAGTCACCATAGTACAAAAAAGATATTGAGACCTTGGAAAAAATTCAGAAAAGATCCAACTAAGATGATCCAAGGCCTGGAGACTAAAACATATGAAGAATGGCTGCAGGACTTGGGTTTGGTTAGTCTAAAGTAAAGAAGAAATAGGGGCAACATGATAGCAGTATTCCAGTATTTGAGGGGCTGCCACAAAGAAGAGGGGGTCAAACTATTCTCCAAAGCACCAGAGGGAAGGACAAGAAACAATGGTTGGAAACTGACCAAAGAGAGAAGCAATCTGGAATTAAGAAGAAACTTCCTCACAGTGAGGACAATTAACCAGTGGAACAGAAGTTGCCTTCAGAAATTGTGGATGCTCCATCACTGGAGGTTTGTAAGAAGAGACTGGACAGTCACTTATCTGAGATGGTATAGATTCTCCTGCTTCAGCAGGGGGCTGGACTGGAAGACCTCCAAGGTCCATTCCAGATCTATTCTATTCTATTCTATTCTATTCTGTTCTGTTCTGTTCTGTTCTGTTCTGTTCTGTTGTGTTGTGTTCTGTTCTGTTCTGTTCTACTCTACTCTACTCTACTCTACTCTACTCTACTCTACTCTACTCTACTCTACTCTATTCTATTCTTTACTGGTGGGGCATGACTATTTTTGGATTGGAAGCTTCCCAGAGTTGGTTAAAAGATAGGCAGCTGTAGAAATGTTTTATATCAATAAATAAAATAAAAGAAGGTTTATAGATATTGTGAACACGATTTTGCAGAGTTTGGGTAATTAAAGATACATTTCTGTTTCTACAACAGGGCAATGAATGGATCAGCCATAAATCCAATGCTTTCCATATCCAAAATTTGAAATAAGTGCTCATCTCTTGTTTTCCTTTGAACAGGACCCCAAGGACCACCTGGACCAAACGGATTTCCTGGCTTTCCAGGAGCAAGGGGTGACAGTGGTCCTCCCGGTCTACAAGGTGATTGAATGTCATCCTTCTTTTGAGTGTTTTAGAGGCTTCCAGACCTAAGCAGATATGCTTGTCTCAACATTTGGTTTGGCCCAATCCAGAATCCCAAACAAAAACAATGACAACCCTCCTTTTCCCTTTTTAAAAATCTGTTTGATTCCTATATTACTTTATGAAACAAATACATACAAATTGACAAAGAAATAGCTTAAGATAGAGGGGCGGGTACACAATAGAGGTGGGGTCTTTTAATCCAGTAATCATCTCCAGGATGACACAGCCCTATCTATCCCCCAAAGGCCAATGGTCAGAGCCAGGTTTTAAGGTCCAAAGAGTGGAGTCAGGTCTCCTCTTGAGAATCATGGTGTCCTAGAGAGTGAGCCCCATGGCAGAGAAGACTCTTCTCCTTCATCCTGCCAGCCAAAATCTCTTGACCAATGGGTTCCGAAACTTGCCTCTTCTGCAAATGTCACTGGGGCAGGTCAATCCCATGACATACTAATTTGGTAATCAAACCTTCCAACTCTTAGAAGTAGGAGGGGTGAAAATCAACAGGAACTCATTCCACAAAATAAAGATGGGTGAGACAAACTCTTGGAAACGATTCACCAGTTTGAAGAACAGACTAAGTTAGGACAGTTATTCTACAGATGCCAATCAGTTAGGGGAGTCCTTGACTTCATGGAGATGCTTGCCTTCTGCAATCCCAAGATCGTTATTGGTTTTGCTCCATAATCTGCCTTTATCCTCTCAATGTGTAGCTGTGGACTTCATGTTCATGCAAAGTATTAGTACTGCTTTATAAAACCCTAGTGAGACCACATCTGAAATACTGCAATGAGTTTTAGTCACCATAGTACAAAAAAGATATTGAGACCTTGGAAAAAAATCAGAGAAGATCCAGCTAAGATGATCCAAGGCCTGGAGACTAAAACATATGAAGAATGGCTGCAGGACTTGGGTTTGGCTAGTCTAAAGTAAAGAAGAAATAGGGGCAACATGATAGCAGTATTCTAGTATTTGAGGGGCTGCCACAAAGAAGAGGGGGTCAAACTATTCTCCAAAGCACCAGAGGGCAGGACAAGAAAGAATGGTTGGAAACTGACCAAAGAGAGAAGCAACCTGGAATTAAGAAGAAACTTCCTCACAGTGAGGACAATTAACCAGTGGAACAGCTTGCCTTCAGAAATTGTGGATGCTCCATCACTGGAGGTTTGTAAGAAGAGACTGGACAGTCTCTTATCTGAGATGGTATAGATTCTCCTACTTCAGCAGGGGGCTGGACTGGAAGACCTCCAAGGTCCATTCCAGATCTATTCTATTCTATTCTATTCTATTCTATTCTATTCTATTCTATTCTATTCTATTCTATTCTATTCTTTACTTATGGGGCATGACTATTTTTGGATTGGAAGCTTCCCAGAGTTGGTTAAAAGATAGGCAGCTGTAGAAATATTTTATATAAATAAATAAAATAAAAGAAAGTTTATAGATATTGTGAACCCCATTTTTCAGAGTTTGGGTAATTAAAGATACATTTCTGTTTCTACAACATAGCAATGAACTGATCAACCAAAATCCAATGCTTTCCATATCCAAAATTTGAAATAAGTGCTCAAAAATGTTACACAATTACATCTCTGTTTTCCTTTGAACAGGACCCCAAGGACCACCTGGACCAAGCGGACCTCCTGGCTTTCCAGGAGCAAGGGGTGCCAGCGGTCCCCCTGGTCCACCAGGTGATTGAATGTCATCCTTTTTGTGAGCGTTTTAGAGGCTTCCAGATCTAAGCAGATATGCTTGTCTCAACATCTGGCTTGGCCCAATCCAGAATCCTAAACAAAAACAATGACAACCCTCCTTTTCCCTTTTTAAAATCTCTTTGATTCCTATATTACTTGATGAAACATTCTGAACCACTTCCTGGCGCATTCAAAAGCTTGCACACACTATTTTGCAAGACTACTTCAACCTAATAGAGGTCATGTCTTCTGAAGGAATTTAGAAGTTCCCCCAATTTTTGTAAACTATTTTCATCTCGATGGTAATTAGTGTCACTAAATTCAACCATCTTCTGGATATTTTCTTAAATGAAAAGGAGATCAAGCTTTCCTTGTGTGGCTGTTGTGTTGCCTTGGCAGCTGGGCATTACATATTAATTTGGCAATCGAGCTCTCCAGCTCTTGAAAGTGGGAGGGGTAAAAATCAACAGGAATCCCTTTGATGAAATAGAGATGGGTGAGACAAACTCTCTGAAATGATTCATCTTGAAGCAGAGGCTAAATTATGAGAGTTATTGCAGAGATGGAAATCAGTTATGAGAGCACTTGACTTCATGGAGATGTTTGCCTTCTGCGATCGAAAGGTAGTTATTGGTTTTGTTCCACAATCCTATTGTCATTGTTGAAAGAAAAAATCTTCAGGTCCAGTCCAAGCCGGGAATAAATAAAATGGAGGCTGTTTGGAAAGAAGTTGCTATTTATTGAAGAACATAACCAACAGCATGAGGTTCTGGGAAAGCTGACAAAATGCAACTGGGAGTGGTGCGTTTTTACATGTCTTCTTGGGCTTTTGTGTTTGGACTTGTTCCTCTTCCTGTGGCTTTGTATTTGAGCTTCTTCCTGTTCCCGTGGTATGTTCTTAGATCTGAGCTTGTGTGTGCCCTTTTAGCATTCTAATGGTGGTGGGTTAATCCTATTATGTCCTAAAGGTCATGTCCTGCTTCTCTGGGGCTGGGGCTGAAGGCATTTTGCTTATGAATAGGTGGCCTAGTCTTTCTGAATAGGATTATCAAATCTGCATTTTTACAGAGCCGGCCTGCTCAGTTTCTGCCCGGGGAAAATTGGGCACAAAAGCCTTTTAAGATTTTTTCCCCCTCCATTATTCTTTTGGGAAAATATAATATTCTGCCTTTTTAAAAAATATCCCCCAAAATATTTCCTTCTCTAGGAGGGTGGGTGGGTGCTGACTTCCAGCATCACCTTTCTCAACCTCATGCTTTTGACATCAGGTTCCATAATTGCAAAAAAACATAACATTTTAGAAAGCAGGAGGGAGAGCTCCTAGGCTGGTGTAAATACCAGCTGGGAGTAGATATCTGAAGTGTTTAGCGAGTGGAATGAGGTTGGCAAACCCCAGTCCATGTAGAATCATATCAGCTTGATTTTCTTCTCTCTTTTTTTGGCCCAAAAGAGTTCCTTAGTTCTAGAGGATTTCCTTCAGAAAGCAACTGGCAATAGAAGTTTAAATCTATGCATACTTAGACCCGCTAAGCATAGAAAGCAGACTCCTACTTGTCAGTTAATTCAAACTGTGAATGTATTGGGTTTAAATCTTAATTTTGTCTTTAATTGAACTGTTCATTTTAGTTTTCTTATTTCCTGCGTTTTTTGTCTCTTCTTTTCTCCTGGTAGACACACCTACATTAAACCATAAAGTACATCTTTTTATATTAGTATCGAAACCTAAGAAAACTTGCTGTATGAGTGTAATGCTCACAGGTATATAGCCCAGAGAATTCCCAAAAGAGAAAAGAGAAAATTGCCAGAATCAACCATACCAAAACCATTTCTAGCTCTGAAATTTTGTCCATCTGCAATGCGAATCTTTCCCAGATCGCAGACTGAGCAAGGCCATAAATTTTAAATCACAGACATGCTGTGAAATGCAAAATCATGACTCAGATTTCAACTATAGAATATTAATTATTTGATTTATTGCCTCCTGCAGAAATGCTGATGAATAAGAGGGCTAATTGTTACTCAATTGATTATTGGTTAATCTTGCATAAAATGAATATTTACACCACCCCAAATTCACCAGCTTTTCCTATGCAGAGTCAGCCATTAGAGGGAACCACGTACTTTCAAACTAAAACACACCTGCTTCCAACTCTATTTGAAGTAACAGTTGAAAAAAAAAAAAGAATCTATTTTTTTCCTGAATCAAAAACAACAGATTACTAACTTATAAAATGTTCTTTAATTAAAAATCCTTCACTTGAGGATCTATTGTCCCAAGGAAATCCAGCATTTATATAACTCTGAGAAGTGTCTCACCTTCTCACAGGGCAGATGCAACTTGAAACATATTACAGTCTTAGAGGCCGTTCTAGAGTTTGCATCAGATCACATAATTTATTTCAGTGCAATCCATTTTTCTTCTAATCTATACATGATTGGCATTAACAATATCTAGAGTCTGAGGGAAAGTAAATATTATTTGCCCGCAATTTTTTTTCTATACTGTTGCAGAGAGCCAGTTTGGTGTAGTGGCTAGGGCATCAAGCTAAAGACCAGGTGATTGTGAATTCCAGTCCTGCTTTAGGTACAAAACCAGCTGGGTGATCTTAGGGCTAGTCCCCCTCACTCAGCCCTAGGAATGAGGTAAAAGAGAACCCTTCCCAAAATCTTGCCACAAAATGTGTATTTATTATGGATGGAGGTGTCTATGGAGATTCTCAGGCATCCAGGTCTTGGTTGTCCCAAAGATGCTTTTTCACAAGGCAACTGGACTTTCTTGTTTTTCTCTGTAGATGTTTTGCTTCTCATCCAAGAAGCTTCTTCAGCTCTGACTGGATGGTGGGGAGTGGAAGGATTTATATTGCTTGCAGACAGCTGGTCATTTGCCTTCTTTTGGAGAAACCTTGAAACCATTTTGAAAGTTTACCCGTGTCCTCAGGATCACCTGAGTGGTGCAAATGGGTGTGGAGCCTTCTTGGAACTGGTGAAAGGACTTGTGTTTCAGCAGTTCCAAGAAGGCTCTACATCCATTTGCACCACTCAGGTGATCCTGAGAACACAGGTAAACCTTCAAATGGCCTCAACGACTCTCTAAAAGGAGGCAAATGACCAGCTGTCTGCAAAGAATATAAATCCTTCCATTCCCCACCATCCAGTCAGAACTGAAGAAGCTTCTTGGATGAGAAGCGAAACATCTTCAAAGAAAAACAAGAAAGTCCATATCTTTGGGATGTGGATGGAGGTATCAACAATAGCCTGAGGACCCACCAATACACATATAGGTTGCAAACCCTGGCATACCGATATTAAGGGACTCGGTGGAAGGGCTTGCAAGAGCCTCTTATTTATATTTTGTTTTTGATTTTTAAAGCATAATAAATATAACATTGGGTTCAGGGAAGTTTTCAGAAAAAGGAAGACATGAAAATGTACTGTAAATGCCGGCGTATAAGGCGACTTCCGCGAGCACTGAAATCGGCGCCAAAGACGGGGGTCGTCTTATACACCGAGTCGTCTTATACGCCGGAAATACTGGTAGTTTCTGGTGTATAAGACGACGTTCTAGGAATGCGGCTCGGCTATAAAGACGGGGGTCGTCTTATACGCCGGGTCGCCTTGTACGCCGGCATTTACGGTATTTGCTACACAAAACAAAATCCATTTGTTTCGGTTGAAAAACTAAAGAAATACTCTAGGCCTATAAATCAATCAATTAATCATCCTGTTATCTAATCTGCCAGGCTATTGCTGATTTGTATCCAATGCACCATTCAAGGAAAGTACCATCCCAACTCATGTCACAGGATCATATAGTCAAGTAAGAGTAGTAATAACTTCAATTGAACCATGGCACAATGAAGATCCATTATTTTTCATCCACAGGTCTGCCTGCCAGTCAAGATGACGTCAAAGAACTCCAACGTAGAATCGGCCAAATAGAAAGAGGTATGTTTTTAATGGCTTCCCTTTCTCTTTTTCAAATTAAAAGTGGGTGAGTAGTTTTTATTCTTATTCCCTTGCATCGCCAAGAAAGCTGAACGAGAACCAACATATTATAACCGTTAATGCCTATCTGGGTATTATTGAAAGTGATGATCCAGGAAAATTCAATTTCTGGAACGGGGACTTTTTTTAAAAAAAAATTACCGACTGATAAAGAATGTGATAACCTAAAGTTAGATTGTCCCTCTATTTTTAAGAGTGTATTCTATCCACAATATCATTCAGGGGACTTCATAACATTCACTGATTTGGGCTCTCTTTGAGCCCAATTCATTTCACAGGGCTGTTATTTTTATACGGTAAATAGGAGGAGGAATATATCGAATATATATTGCTGGCTATATTCATCACCTTGAGTTATTTGTAAAAAAAAGTAATAAAGGCAGGATATAAATACATAAATACAAAAATGCTTGCTGACGAGCTTAAGTTAAAAACAACAACAAAATAGTAAAAAAAAAAAGAAATTTAAAAAGTACATTGTTCCCCCGGGGATAATAATTCATCAATCCACTTCTCAAAAAGGGCTCGCACCACACCTTGTCCCAAAGCCCAAAGCCTCCTTTGTGTGTGTGTGAGTGTGTGTGTGTGTGTGTGTTATGGGTGTTCAATAGAAGAGACTACAATTAGTCTTTGAGATATGACTATAATGGAGTCTGCCCATTTTAATCGCAGGTTGCAATCATTGTTAGGTGAAATGTAATACTAATAACACACACACACACACACACACACACGCCATGCTTGCTTCCCATAATGAAATGGAAAAAGGAATGTACAGGTCATTAAGTGGAGCCTAGGGAGGATTCTGGGTGGAGGACTCTGCTGGAGACCTGGCACAGGCCCAGCCTCACCAGCCCTGCCCCTCCCTTCCTCCCCCATCTTCTAGGGATGCCCCATGCGCCACTTCATGTCTGTCCTTTTATTTTTAAGAGTGTATTCTTAGCCTCCTCTCTCTCTCTCTCTCTCTCTCTCTCTCTCTCTCTCTCTCTCTCTCTCTCTGTGTGTGTGTGTGTCTGTGTGTGTGTTATGGGTATTCACTAAAAGAGACTACAAGTAGTCTTTGAGATATGACTATAATGGAGTCTGCCCATTTTAATCACAGGTCGCAATCGTTGTTAGGTGAAATGTAATACTAATAACACACACACACACACACACACACACACATCATGCTTGCTTTCCCCAATGAAATGGAAAAAGGAATGTACAGGTCATTAAGTGGACCTAGGGAACATTCTGGGTGGAGGACTGTCCTGGCACAGGCCCAGCCTCACCAGCCGTGTACCTTCCATCCTTGCCCATCTTCTAGGGATCCCCCATGCTCCACTTCCCATGACTTGGGTTCCCATGGGTCTTTTCCCACTCCAGTCTTAGCCCTGATTTCCACCCACCTGGTCAAACACCTTCCTCCTCTTCATTTACCTTTTGAAGAAGTCCATCTGCATGCTGGGATTCCCAAAGTGGAAGCCATTTTATCTTGTCCACAAAATGGCAGCCGTGTGTTTCCACAAAATGGCAGCTGTTTCCTTTTGCTGCCTTAAAAAAAGCTCTGCATAGCACTGCAGAAACTTTTGGCCGTGTTCAGAGGCTTCTTCAGCACCACGGAGACCTCTCCAAGGCAGCAAAATGCAGAGGCTTTTTTTTTTTGTCAGTCAGCCTCCATCTCTGTCCCACAAAATGGCGGCCACATTTGGATGGCTGCAACAGTTAATCCCCTGATTAATTGCTCCAACGGTCAGGCAATTTCTCCTTAGTTCTAGCTTCACTCCTTGGATTATTTTCTATCCGTTGCTTCTTGTCCTGCCTTCAGGTGCTTTGGACAATAGCTTGACTCCCTCTAGTTCAGCGATTCTCAATCTTCGTGTGACGGTGACGCCGTCACACGGTCGTGCCGCGCATGCACGGCGGCGCCCCCTGGGGGGGATGGCGGATCGCGTTGTTTTGTGACCCCCGCAAAATGGTTGATCGACCCCAAATGGGGTCGTGACCCATAGGTTGAGAACCGCTGCTCTAGTTTGTGGCCACCCCTCAGATACTGGAACACTGCTATCCTGTCACCCCTGGTCTTCCTGTTCATTAAACTAGACATTCCCAATTCCAGCAACCGTTCTTTATATGTTTTGAAGGATCTAAGCAAGGCTTCCAAATTTCTTGACAGCTTTGACCTTGGAAGAAAAGATGGCAATTGCTGGGGATAAGCTGTTTGCCTCTACTGGAAAGACATCTGTCTTTGAGACAGCAGACTTGACTTGCAAAAAAGCCCAGGGCGCCATTGCTGCACCAAGAAACCTGAAAGAGAACAACGCTATTCAGGAGATTGTGCAATTTTACAACAGTTATGCCTATCTGGGTATTATTGAAAGTGATGTGCCAGGGAAATTCCATTTCCAGAATGGGGAACCTTTGAATTTTACCAACTGGTACAAGAATGAACCTTCCGGTCCAGGAACTGAAAAATGTGTGGAAATGTACAGCGATGGCACTTGGAATGACAAAATGTGCAACAATTACCGCCTTGTGGTCTGTCAGTTTTAAAACCCAACCCCAAGGCAACCATTGAATGTTCCTTAAAACATAACTTGATGTGATTTTTCTGTCAAAAAAAAAATCAATAGAATTCCTTGCATTTTCTTTGCTTTTGTATTATCTCCTGCGCTCAAAAGACAAACCTATTCTAAAAGGATTGCATGTTCGTAAACAGAAAATCTAAGAATAGAATGGAATTGAATGGAATGGAGTGGAGTGGAATAGAGGAATGAAGAATAGAATAGAATAGAATAGAATAGAATAGAATAGAATAGAATAGAATAGAATAGAATGGAATGGAATGGAATGGAATGGAATGGAATGGAATGGAATAATCAAGTTGGAAGGGACCTTAGAGGTCATCTAGTCCAACCCCCTGTTCAGGCAGGAGATCCTCTACCATTTCAGAGAAAGCATTGTCCAATCCCATTTACAACTTCTGGAGGCAGCTTGTTCCACTGACTAATTGTTCTAACTTCAGGATGCTGATTAAAATATCATAAGGACCATGAAAATAAATTAAAGAAGAAATAGACTTTGTTTGTCATCTCCGAAAGGGAAAATAATATCCAACTAGGATAGAGATGTGGGGTTGTACATGGGGTCCCCGACTTACAACAATTCATTCAATGACTGTTTCAAGTTACAACAGCACTGGAAAAAAAGTGTGTTATGTCTGTTTTTCACACTTACGGCCATTGCAGCATCCCCATCATCACGTGATCAAAATTCAGGCACCTGGCAACTGACTCCCATTTATGACGGTCGCTGTGTCCCCCTGGGGTCACGTGATCCCCCTTTTGTAACTTTCTGACAAGCCATGTTCCCTTAACAACCATGTTACTAACGTAATACTTGCAGCAATTCACTTAACAGCAGTGGAAAGAAAATTTGTAAAATGGGGAAAAGCTGTCTCACGTAGCAACAGAAATTTTGGACTCAATTGTAAAGTCAAGGACTACCTAAGGGTTCAGTTTTAAAAGGAAGACTGGGGAAGGATGAAAAAGTTTTGTAGTTGAAGACTGAGCAAAATCCAAAAACGTGGGATGAAACCAGAGTCCAGATATTTACCCAGATTATCACATTATTTTCTCTGGATTTTGTTGTTGTTGTTATTGTTGTTAATTGAGAAGTTGTGTCAGACCCATCGTGACCCCATGGACAATGTTCCTCCAGGCCTTCCTGTCCTCTCCCATCTTCTGGAGTCCATTTAAGCTCACGCCTACTGCTTCAGGGACTCCATCCAGCCACCTCATTCTCTGTTGTCCCCTTCTTCTATTGCCCTTAATCTTTCCCAGCATTAGGTTCTTCTCCAGTGAGTCCTTCCTTCTCATTAGGTGGCCAAAGTACTGAGTTTCAACTTCAGGATCTGGCCCTCTAAACAGCAGTCGGGGTTGATCTGGAGCTAATTCTCTCTCTTCCAGGCAATATCCAAAGATACCAATTCCACACCTCTTAACACCTCACTTCAGATGGTGTTTGAAGAGAGGAACTACATCAGCTCTTTTCCAGTCCTCTGGTAGTTCCCAAGTGCTCCAGGATCTTTGAAAAATATAGTTCAGTGGTTCTGGGATCACATCTGCCAGTTTCTTGAGAACTCTGGGGTGTAATCCATCTGGTCCTGGTGATCTGAACTCGTCTAGGCTGAGTAGGTGCTCACTTACTATTTTCTTGCCTATCTTAACTTGTGTTTCTAATCTATTTTTATGGTACTGTTTAATAAGTTCGTAAAGACAGATGCAAAAAAAAATTGAATTAAATAGTTCTGCTTTCTCCCTGTTGCTTGTCACCTTCTTGCCACTTTCCCCCACTAATGGACCAATCATTTCCTTAACTTTTTTCTTGTTTTTTTTTACATGTTAAAAGAAGCTTTTTTTATTATTTTTGACTTTGGTCACAATCCTTAGTTCATTTTGAGCCTTAGCTTTCCTCACCTCATCTTTGCAGGCTCGGGCTATTTGCTGATATTCTGCTTTAGTTATATGCCCCTCTTTCCACTTTTTAAACTTGTCCCTTTTATCTTTCAATTTATCAGAGAGTTCTTTATGCAGCCATGCTGGTTTCTTTTGAGAGCTATTATTTTTCTTCTTTGTTGGTATTGTACTAGACTGGGTTATTTTTTAAAATATTTCTCAAGCTTCTTGAGTTGTTTTCCCTTTGAGGATTCTCATCCATGGAATCCCTCCTAAGCCCTAAGTTTATTGAAATTATCGCTCTTAAAGTCCAAGGCTCTAGTTTGATTGTGTTCTATTGTCATGTGCTTCCTACGTACCTTAGTTAGCTGACTAGCAAAAGGTTCATCAGTTTCTCATTTGGTTTGATGGCCTATAGTATACACCTATGGCAATGTCATTTTTTTCCCCTTTTATATTGCATTTAAGACAGTTTTCATCATTGCTGTGTCCTATTTCTGTACATATGTATTTCTTATATAAAGAGAAACTCCACCTCCTCTTTTATTTGGTCTGTTTCTTTTAAACAATTGAAATCCCTCTAGCTGAGTGTTCCATTTGTGGGTTTTATCCCACCATGTTTCCACAATGACAACTATATCATATCTGCCCTCATTTACCTGAATTTCTAGTTCACCTTGTTTACTTTCATACTCTGTGCATTGGTGTATAGACATTTGAGTCCTTTATGGCTGACACCTATGTGGTGTCTGAGTTCCCCTATTTTCTTACCACATGTTTGGTTATTGCACTTTGTGCAACACTCGCTATTAAAAGCTTGATTTTGCTTGATAGCAAGGTTGATATTCTTGTCCACACACACACACACACATCTATGTTACTTGCACTGCTAACCCTGTAATTGTTTGATTGCCAGGGATAGGGATGTTCTGTAACAATTAACTCACTGTCCCTTGTTTAGTTTAAATATTGCTCCAAAAAAATCTGTGAGTTTATTTATTTTAAGTAACTCAGTCCCTTTCTTTGATAGATGAAAACCGTTTCTTTGTACATTGTTTCATTGGACCAGCTACAGACATTATGACCATTCAGTATGAATCCCCAGCTAGCTAGACAGAATGGTCCTCAAACATGAGTTCTTATACCCTTTCATGGTTTCCAAAATTGTCATTTCTGATATTTTGCTCAGTGTCTGTTGTTGGGTTAATTTCCTTCTCAATTCTGTCTAAAAGGTGTTAATTTTGTTCCAGGGGGAATCCAGTATTAATTATTTTATTGTTGTGTATCTTTTGGTGTTTCTATTCTAATTCTGTCAATTCTAATTGCTGTTAACCAGTTCTGCATTCCTTATAGCCAATGAGGTGAGGAGGGGGTGTTCTGCCTGATGGGTTCCTGCCCCAAGCACTGGAAATCATTCTGAAATGTATTGTAAATGGGTTTGTCTTCTATATGGGTTTTATTTGTCTATCCTTTTCCTGAAACATGACCAGCATTTTTTTAAGTTGCAAGTCCTTGTCTTTAACATGTTGCAAATGTTCAAGTTCAAAAGTGAAACATTTCATTTTGTTGTTCTCTTACGAGAATCCAGCTTTTCTTTTCTCATCTGGGATGTCCTCATTTTGTCTACCTATCTGTTTCTTTAACAACTGCAGTATTAATGCCTTTTCAAACTGCCTGCAAGCTACGCCCCCTCCCAATTCTTTTCTTATCCTTTGTTCTCCATACTTTTTGTCTGCCTCTCCTGGGGGAATCCACCCAGAAAGGGGGGGAGACCTTGTTCTTGTATCTTTCAGCCCTGCATAGATGACCCCCCCCCAACCTTTGGAAGCAGAGCACACTGACCCAGATGCTGCCTCTACCCATTTGAGCCATGGAATTGAGTTTTGAATCCAGCCATCCACTAAAAAGCCACCATGCAACCTGAGTGGAACCTCTTCCCAAGTCTTACCATTCCCCCAGATGCCTGTCAAAAACTGCAGAGGAAGGAAGAAAGCCTGGAACCATTGGTCCCATGTGAAGTCTCAGAAAAAAAATTAGAAAGACTATTGGGGGGAGGGTGAAAAGTCATGTAAAGTTTTCTTTCTTGCCCCATTTGTATTGTAACAAGCCAGTTGAATGTATTTATGGAGAGATGGCATTTGGGAATAGTTGGCACAGGAAGTACTGAACACCTTGGACTTCTACCTGTTGGAAGGGAAAGTTTTATCCAGAATGTTTGTATTGCCTGTTTTGTATTAGTAGTCGCACACACACACACATGCCTATTTTGTATTAGTAGCCGCACACACACACACATAATCACTTGGAATACGGCATCCAGTTTTGGTCACCACGATGTAAAAAAGATGTTGAGACTCTAGAAAGAGTACAGAGAAGAGCAACAAAGATGATTAGGGGACTGGAGGCTAAAGCATATAAGGAACGGTTGCTAGAATTGGGTATGTCTAGTTTAACGGAGAGAAGGACAAGGGGGGACATGATAGGGTGACTTTCGGTGGTCTGTCTACATAAGACATTTTTGTGATAGCAGAATTCCAATATCTCAGGGGCTGCCATAAAGAAGAGGGAATCAAGCTATTCTCCAAAGCACTTGAAAGCAGAAGAATAAGCAACAGATGGAAACTAATCAAGGAGAGAAGCAACCTAGAACTAAGGAGAAACTTCCTGACAGTTAGAACAATTAACCAGTGGAACAACCTGCCTCCAGAAGTGTTGAATGCCCCAACACTGGAAGTTTTTAAGAAGAGACTGGACAGCCATTTGTCCGAAATGGTGTAAGGTTTCCTGCCTGAGCAGGGGGTTGGACTAGATGACCTCCAAGGTCCCTTCCAACTTTACTACTACTTTACTACTACTACTACTACTATTATTATTATTATTATTATTATTATTATTATTATTATTATTATTATCACACTGAGTCTCTTTCACTTACTTTCAGTAAAGTTCCCCAGGCTGATTTTTGCTCTATTGCACCAAAGCTTTGTAGGCACAACTGCCAGCAAATTCCAAGGGGGAGAGAACAGGCCCCCTCAGGCAATTTTGCAATTTGTATGCCCTGACTGAGAAAGTAGCAGGAAAGAGACCCCCAAACCTCAACCCTGAATATCTTGCACTGATGGACTCAGATTGGGAGTCCTAGAGCTCACTATGTGCAATTTAAAGAAAAAATTGATAGCTGGCTTGTATACTGGCTAACTTCAATTGGACATCACAAACCTGGATGCACTGAATTAAGAGCTAAGGCAGGAAACAACCCTTGAAAATGGGCAGCTAGTGGTTATGTATTGAGGAAAATCATGGCTGTGAAGAATTTTGGGAGGGATGTGCAAACCTGACTGGAAGCTAAAAGTGACATCCAACATCTGAAAATGATTGGCACAGAATATTGGACAGTATAAATTTCTTTTTCACCTAAAAAATGCTTACCCTGACTTTTAGAACTTTATGGGTTGGAAGCTCCCCTTTTGGGAGCCACTGAAGGGATCCTTTTGCCTCCATTAATGTCTTTTTTTTTTTTTTGCTTAACAGTTTAAAAGCTTGTCTACCAAGTCTCCCTAACCAGATCAGTTTTAACCTTGTGCCAGTAAGTGTGTCATTCTCACATTTAAGGCCCAAAGCGGGGATTGTGGGAAGCCAGCCCCAGAGAAGGAAATATTAAAAAGGGCAGAAAAATATATTTCCTCAAAAGGATTTTAAAGAGCAGAAACTAACCCTGCCCCCAAGTCTCTCTGTCCCAAGCAGGAGCCAGCTCTATACAAATGCAGATGTAAACCATCAGAAAGGCCCCAGCTAGGAGATCAAGAAGACAAAGACCTAAAATCTGAATACACTACCCAAACTCTAGGAGCCATTAGCCCCATCACCAGGGAAGCAGGATATGATAATAGGACTAACCCATCACTATAAAAAATACCAGAGAGGGCACACCTAAACTCAGGTCAGAATACGTGGCACAGGAAATAGCCTCCAAGTTCATGCCACAGGAACAGGAAACTATTCCAAACAAAAAGCTTTCAGAGACTATAAAAACCTACTACCCATGTGCTCAGCCCTTCCTTTCTTTCTCTGGTCTTTCCTGCAAGAACCATCTTTCTGTCTCTTCAATAAACTGCAACCTTCTTCCCAAAGCAGTCGCCATGTTGTTTATTTATCGCTGGCTTGAATGAACCAGGATGAAGACTTTTCTTTCAACAAAACCATAAATTCTTTTTTCTGCTTTAAACCCTTCTAATAACTGTAAATAAGAGAACCCCTGACAATTATATACCTTTATCACCAGTTTTCACCAGCTTCAAAGATTTTGAAAATGTTGAAGCTTTAGTCAAAGATTCTAGCCAAAGATTTGATCTATATTTATTTGCAACTGTGAATGGATTTCAGTTTGGATGGAATCATATTTTGGCAATGAATTGCTACTCAGAACAAAGGGGATGGGATGAAATAAAGGGAGGGAGGGAGGGAGGGAGGGAGGGAGGGAGAAAGAGAGAGAGAGAGAGAGAGAGAGAGAGAGAGAAAGAAAGAAAGAAAGAAAGAAAGAAAGAAAGAAAGAAAGAAAGAAAGAGAAAATGTTGAAAAAGAAAAAAAAGACCTTTTTATAAGAACTAATGTTTGATCAGAAATACAAAACCAACTATAATTCAGGGTTAAGCACTCATTCAACTAAGCCTTGGAAAGGCCAAGAGGAATTGATAAACTAACCCTGAGAAGAAAAAAAGGTAAAAACAAAGAGGCAGATTAATTCATGGACAGTGAGAAAGTTTTCTTCACTGGGATAAATTGAGATTGTTTAAAGAAGGACTCTGAAAAATATCTGCCATTTTGCTGTGTATTCTGCTTTGTCATAGTTTACTTATCCCGGGAGCTTCCAGAAAAGAGTTTGAACCTGGATGTAACAAACACAGCCTCAGAGTTGCAACATCTGTTTTGTGGACTCCAAGTCTCAAAATTTTGACCCCTTTTTTACACATTGGGTAACTGGAGAGGATTAAAAGCCACATATATCTTTTTTAAAAAAAAATATTTTTATTAACGTTTTCCTTTATACAGTACATATTCAGCAGACTATGACATTTTTATATACTATGGATCTACATTCTATACAATATATGCACTGTGTACATTCAATCTAACCCACAATAACCTAATTTGCACAATAACCTTATGTGTATTTCCAATTTTTGTTTCTGTTGTCTATCCAAATATACCAATTTTCCCAAACCGCGTAAAATTCCGAATCATCTTTGTCTTTTAATTCTAAGGTGAGTTTGTCCATCTCGGCACATTCACAAATTTTCTGAATAATCAACCCCTCTGGTGGTATATTGCGTTCCTTCCAATATTGCACGAATGCAATTCTTGCCGCAGTTAGTATATGTAAAATCAGATATCCTATTTTCTTATCAAATTTCTTTTTAAGTATTCCCAGGAGAAATGTTTCCAGATTTAATTCGATTTGACATTTTGTTAAGTCTTGTAGCCACCCTTGTATTTTGCTCCAATATTTTTTCACTTCAGGGCACAGCCACCAAGCGTGAAAGAAGGTATCTTGACGATAATTACATTTCCAACAATTTGGGCTTTAGTTCGGATACATTTTGGCTAATTTTGCAGGGGCTAGGTGCCAACGATATAGCATTTTATATTGATTTTCCTTATATGCAGCGGATTTTGTTATTTTGTGATTTTTATTCCAAATTCTTTCCCAATCTTCTAATTCTATATTGTGCCCTATGTTTTTTGCCCATGCAATCAATATATCTTTAAGCCACCCATTGGACTGCTCAAAGAGTTGGGTTGAAGTGGCTTATATGCCTAATCAATCAATCAAAGTCAGTCAGTCAGTCAATTCTAAATTGACTGACGGACTGATTGGAATTAAGCCCTGTGCAAATTGATCTGACTTGGCAACTGACAATGGTTTTGTAATGAATAAACGGGGTGAAGGTTTATACTAAGAGGCTGCATGTATGCCAGTAAGCGGAACTATTCAAAGATCGATTTTGCAATCCGATATTTTGCGCAAGAGCAGAGGTAAAATAAAATGCACATCTGCATGGGTTTCTCTCTTGTGTTTTTTCTTGCTGTTGAAAAGAGAAGAGAATTTACTCCTCCTGGATCAACCTTCATCTTTTTCTAGGGTGAAGAAACTGCTTTAGCTGATCGAGAAACACTTTGGTAAGCACGCTGACTTCGCATTCAACTCAAGCTCTCTTTTGTTTCTGCAAGTGTCTGTCATTGGTAACCATTCATCCTTATGAATGAATTAGATCGTCTTATAGAAACCTTAAATGTCCAAACAATTTCCAGCAGAAAGATTTATTTCTCTCCATTGGCCTATGGTTTAAGACAATCACTATTGACAGATGGTTATTGTAGCTTTGCTAAATGGAACAACTACTGTATATAAATAAAACAGAAGGGACTGGTAGAGAATGAAGACCCAACAACAATTGTATACACATACTGTAAATTGAATTTTTTTCACCATTCCTCATTATTTTGTCCTGAAGCAAAAGGGTAAGTTAAAATCCTTCGTTCAAAGCTACAAGTTCTATCTAATTGGTTGTGGAAGGGTGCTAATGATTGAGCAGTACTTTCCTTTGAGTAGGTATCTATAGTATTCCATCATATGTTTTAGAAGTCCATAAAGATGCAATGCCAATTTTAAAATTAACACACCAAGCAATGTAGTAATAATAGTAATGAACAGCCTGTCATGCTGACTTAATTGGAATTAAAATTAAAAAAGGGGAGAAGGGCAACTTTAAAGTAATTTAAATATATACTTTTCCAATAAAGAAGGGTAGCACTGGGTTGTCATTCAGATATTTTCACCTTTTTAATTTATCAGTTTAAAGAAAATGCTGTTGACAATGTCATAGCCACTAGCAGAATAAAGAGATGGAAATAAAACGGCTAATTTAAAGAGGGAGAAAGTATCAAACATTTTCTAAACAAATGAGAATATATTATTGCAGAGGGTCTCCTTCACTAGACCATAGGGAAAATGAAATCTACGCTGTAAGAGGTTAGCTTTTTTTTTATTTATTAAAAGTTTTACAATTTTACAATAAAATCCCTCTCCCACTACCTCCCTACCCACCCAAAAACCATCCCCCCCCCTCTTCCCAGAGCTGAATACAGGGTTAACTAAAACTAAGAATACAAAACATTTAAACTTAAGTAAACCTCAAACAAAAGTTACATTAAAAAAAAAAATCCAATATATATATATAATAAAAAAGTCCAATATATATGTATAATAAAAAATACTTATTACCTTAAACTTTAAACTTTAAACATAAATTATTCAAAAGCTAAATAATATCTTTTAATATCATACTTATACTGTATAAAATTTATCCATCTTTTCCACACCAAGAGATATTTCTCTTGTGATTGATCTTTCAAATAAGCCGAAATTTTTGCCATTTCAGATAAATAAGAAACTTTAAAAAACCATTCCTCCAAGGTAGGCAAAAATTCCTTCTTCCAATATTGTCCTATCAACAACCTTGCTGCTGTAATTAAATTTAACATTAAAATAATTTCTTTATCGTCACAATCAACAATAATACCTAATAAAAAAAATTGTGGAGTGAACTTTATCCTTCTCTTAAAAATTTTTTGAATATTCCACCATATCTTTATCCAAAAAGCTTTTATACTTTTACATGACCCCCAAATATGATAATATGTTGCATCCAAACAACCACATCTCCAACATTTAGGTTGCAAATTTGAATACATACGACACATCTTTTGTGGATCAAGGTGCCATCTGTAAAACATTTTATAAAAATTTTCCCGTAAATTTTGAGCTTGCGTGAATTTAACATTCCTCACCCAAATTATCTCCCATGTTTCTAATAAAACCGGCTCATCAAAATTTTGAGCCCATTTAACCATGCAATCTTTAACTAATTCTGTTTCTGAATCCAACTCCACTAATACATCATAAATTCTTTTTATATGAGATCGACTTTGATCTTTAATTTGTTTCAACAAATTTTCATCCTCTCTAATCAAGCCCACTTTATAATCTATCTTCCACCTTTCCAATAATTGTCTATACTGAAACCACGAATAAATAATATTTTCTTGTGCTAATTCATCTATATGTTTTAATTGCCAATTCTTCCCATCCCAATTGTAAGAGGTTAGCTTATATTGATACTTGTAGCTGCTATAAAAGAAAATTGGAAATCACTTCTTTATAATCCTTTTGTTCCTGTTCTTCAATTTCTCTACTTTGGTCTTTGCTCTTTTCTTCTTTCTTGTTTTTTTTCTCTCTCCATTCTAATGATTAGTTCCGATTAATTTTTATTCTATATTCACAATTCTAACAAACTTTAAAAAAACTAAAAATAGGAAGATATGTTAATGTATTGCTGGAATCAGCAGGGCGGACTAGCTCTGACCTGTTGCTATTGTGGTGGGACACAAGTTCAAACTGGTGGAACTTAAGATATGAAAGTCAGCTGGGTGGCTAATTTTGATATCCTAAGTTGGACCAGATATTTGGGTGTCCAGAACAGTCATTTTTTAAAAAAAAATTTAAAAAGGCAAAAGGAATCCACTTCCATGTTGTTGCCAAGAGACTACATGAATATGTTTTTGAAGTCACTAGAACTTGAGTTCAATCTGAAGAAGATGTCACCTTCCTATAGTGAAGTGATATAACTTTTTGGGACATGGGGATACTCTATAATGCAATGCTATGGATCTTCACTAGCCAAAATCAAGACTATTTAATATGCACTTATGCTTCCCATAAATACTCCTTGCAGCATCAAATTGTTCCCAGAAGTACAAGTAGCTGTTTCATCATAAAAGTGCAAAACTGAGGTATGGATTAGGAACGAAATTTTACTTGATGCACGGAGGGTGGAATTCTGCAACTCGGGCTGGTATTTTTTTTAAAAAAAAAAATTGTCTCCTTAGTCTACATTTTCCCTTCCACCACTCATCACACCAGCATTATTGTCAATCATGTCATTCTCTAATTTAAATAAACTGCTCATTATATCCAGGTGTAAGTCTCTTCAATCTGTTTTTTTCCAATTTGTTGTGAGTCATTTTGGAAATAAAAATTATGTTGATGCAAGGCCATCTGCTGAAAATATTTTTCTTCATTTAGCTGGTTGACAAAGGATGCTGTCCTTCCAGCTGGTTTGGATCCTTGCCGTAACAGCTGCTTTACTGGTAAAAGCTCATGGGCAGATAAATTATCCAGGTAAGCTTGGAAATAACAAAAAAAAATCAATACTAATGATTAAGCAATCAAAAACACAATTGTAAATAATCAGAGATTATCCTGTTGCTAATGAACAGAAGAACATTCTGTGTGGTTTCTCGCCTCGACATTTTACTGATGAATTCTTCAGAAGAAATCTATAATCATAGCTTGGAGTTTAAAAATGTTAAGATTATTTCTTTCTTTATTGAATTTATTTGCTGCCCAGAGTTGTTTCATTACCAGATGGGCAGCAAATAGACAGACAGACAGACAGACAGACAGACAGAGAGATCTTCCCATTTTTAAATTCCAATAACAAAAGTGCATTTTTTTCCAAAAAAGAAATAAATTGCCTTTGCAATGGGAACAATAGACTGGCATCACCATTTTCAGATTTCTCCACTGAATATTACAGAAATAATACAAATGTTTTAAGGAAAGGGAAGGGAAGGGAAGGGAAGGAAAGGAAAGGAAAGGAAAGGAAAGGAAGGGAAGGGAAGGGAAGGGAAGGGAAAGGAAGAGAGGGGAAGGGAAGGGAAGGGAAAGTAAAGGAAGACAGAAAAGAAGGGAAGATGGAAGGGAAGGGAAGGGAAGGAAAGGGAAGGGAAGGAAAGGAAAGGAAGGGAAGGAAAGGAGAATTAGGGAAGGGAAGGGAAGGGAAGGAAGGGAAGGAAAGGAAAGGAAAGGAAAGGAAGGGAAGGGAAGGGAAAGGAAGAGAAGGGAAGGGAAGGGAAGGGAAGGAAGGGAAGGGAAGGAAGGGAAGGGAAGGGAAGGAGAATTAGGGAAGAGAAGGGAAAGGAAGGCAAAGGAAGGGAAGGAAGGGAAGGGAAGGGAAGGGAAGGGAAGGAAAGGGAAAGGAAGGGAAGGGAAGGGAAAGGAAGAGAAGGGAAGGGAAGGGAAGGAGAATTAGGGAAGGGAAAGGAAGGCAAAGGAAGGGAAGGAAGGGAAGGGAAGGGAAGGGAAGGGAAGGAAAGGAAAAGAAAAGAAAGGAAAGGAAAGGAAGGGAAGGGAAGGGAAGGGAGGGAAGGGAAGGGAAGGAGAATTAGGGAAGGGAAAGGAAGGCAAAGGAAGGGAAGGAAGGGAAGGGAAGGAAAGGAAAGGAAAGGAAGGGAAGGGAGGGAAGGGAAGGAAGGGAAGGGAAAGGAAGAGAAGGGAAGGGAAGGGAAGGAGAATTAGGGAAGGGAAAGGAAGGCAAAGGAAGGGAAGGAAGGGAAGGGAAGGGAAGGGAAGTAAGAAGGGAAGGGAAGAGAATTAGAAGGGGAAGGGAATAAGGGAAAAGAGAAGGAAGGAAGGAAGGAAGGAAGGGAAGAAGGGAAGGAAGGAAGGGAAGGGAGGAAAGGAAATGAAAGGAAAGGAAGGACAAGGGAGTGGAAAGTGAAGGAAGGGAAGGAAGGAGAATTTAGGGAATGTAAGGAAGGAAGGGAAAGGAAGGGAAGGGAAGGGAAGGAAGGGAAGGGAAGGGAAGGGAAAGGAAGACAAAGGAAGGGAAGGAAGGGAGGGAAAGGGAAGGAAGGGAAGGGAAAGGAAGAGAAGGGAAGGGAAGGGAAGGAGAATTAGGGAAGGGAAAGGAAGGCAAAGGAAGGGAAGGAAGGGAAGGGAAGGGAAGGGAAGGGAAGGAAAGGAAAGGAAAGGAAAGGAAGGGAAGGGAGGGAAAGTGAAGGAAGAGAAGGGAAGGGAAGGAGAATTAGGGAAGGGAAGGGAAAGGAAGGGAAGGGAAGGGAAGGAAGGGAAGGGAAGGGAAGGGAAAGGAAGGGAAAGGGAAGGAAGGGAAAGGAAGGAGGAAGGAAGGGAGGAAGGAAGGGAGGAAAGGAGGGAAGGAAGGAAGGAAAGGGAAGGGAAGTGAAAGAAGGAAAGAAAGGAAAAGGGAAGGGGGGGGAAAGTGAAAAGGAAGGAAGGTAATGGAGAGGGAAGGGAAGGGAAGGAAGGAGAATTAGGGAAGGGAAGGGAAGTAAAGGAAGGAAGGGAAGGAAGGGAAGGGAAGGAAGGGAAGGAAGGGAAGGGAAGGAAGGGAAGGAAGGGAAGGAAAGGAAAGGAAAGGAAAGGAAGGGAAGGGAGGGAAAGTGAAGGAAGGGAAGGGAAGGGAAGGAAAGGGAAGGGAAGGAAGGGAAGGGAGGGAAAGGGAAGGAAGGGAAGGGAAAGGAAGAGAAGGGAAGGGAAGGGAAGGGAAGGGAAGGAGAATTAGGGAAGGGAAAGGAAGGCAAAGGAAGGGAAGGAAGGGAAGGGAAGGAAAGGAAAGGAAAGGAAGGGAAGGGAGGGAAAGGGAAGGAAGGGAAGGGAAAGGAAGAGAAGGGAAGGGAAGGGAAGGAGAATTAGGGAAGGGAAAGGAAGGCAAAGGAAGGGAAGGAAGGGAAGGGAAGGGAAGGGAAGGAAAGGAAAAGAAAAGAAAGGAAAGGAAAGGAAGGGAAGGGAAGGGAAGGGAGGGAAAGTGAAGGAAGGGAAGGGAAGGAGAATTAGGGAAGGGAAGGGAAAGGAAGGGAAGGGAAGGAAGGGAAGGAAGGGAAGGGAAGGAAGGGAAGGAAGGGAAGGGAAGGAAAGGAAAGGAAAGGAAGGGAAGGGAGGGAAAGTGAAGGAAGGGAAGGGAAGGGAAGGGAAGGAAGGGAAGGGAAGGAGAATTAGGGAAGGGAAGGGAAAGGAAGGCAAAGGAAGGGAAGGAAGGGAAGGAAAGGAAAGGAAAGGAAAGGAAAGGAAGGGAGGGAAAGTGAAAGAAGGGAAGGGAAGGGAAAGGAAGAGAAGGGAAGGGAAGGAGAATTAGGGAAGGGAAGGGAAAGGAAGGGAAGGGAAGGGAAGGGAAGGAAGGGAAGGAAAGGGAAGGAAGGGAAGGGAAGGGAAGGAGAATTTGGGAAGGGAAGGGAAAGAAAGGGAAGGGAAGGGAAGGAAAGGGAAGGGAAGGAAAGGGAAGGGAAGGAAAGGAAAGGAGAGGAAAGAAAAGGAAGGGAAGGGAAGGGAAGGAGAATTAGGAAAAAAAGGAAAGGAAAGGAAAGGAAAGGAAAGTAAAGGAAAGGAAAGGAGCCTCATAGATATTGTATATCCCAATTTGAGAGTTTGGGTCATTGAAGTTCAGAATATATTTATGTTTCTACAACAGAATGATGAACTGATCTTCCAAAACTCCAATGCTTTTTTATATCTGAAATTTGAAATTGGTGCCCAAGGTTATTAAAGAGAGTGACACATTTACATGTATATGTTTTCCTTTGAACAGGTCCCCAAGGATCTAATGGGGGAATTGGACCTCTTGGCCCTGAAGTACCACCAGGCATCCCAGGCATCCCAGGACCACCTGGTCCACCAGGTGATGGAGTATCTCCATTTCGTTGGCTTTCCTTCCAGACCTCCCAGATGTGCTTGTCCCAATCTCTAGCTTTGCCCATTTCAAAATTCCAAACAAAACACACTCCTCTTCCTCCTTTTTTCAAACTCTCTTTGATTCTTCCATTGTCTGATGAAACATTCTGGACTCCTTCATCTTCATCATGCTCTCCGAAGGGATTTAGAAGTGCCCCTATTTTTGGGTAAATTTGGTTTCTTCCAGACAATCATTAGTGCCATTAACAGAGTCATCTTCTTCAGGAGACTGAGCTGTCCTTGTGTTTTTGTTGTGTTGCCTAGGCAACTGCATATTAATTTATCAATTTATTCAATTCATTTGGTCCCATCTCACTATCTGGGCAGCTTTCAATCTGATAAAATGACATAGTAAATGATTAAAGTAGTAAGACAATAAATACATACAAATTGACAAAGAAATAGCTTAAGATAGAGGGTGGGTACACAATAGTGGTGGGATCTTTTAATTCAGTAATCATCTCCAGGATGACACAGCCCTATCTACCCCGCAAAGGCCAATGGTCAGAGCCAGGTTTTAAGGTCCAAAGAGTGAGGTCAGGTCTCCTCTTGAGAATCATGGTGTCCTAGAGAGTGAGCCCCATGGCAGAGAAGACTGTTCTCCTTCATCCTGCCAGCCAAAATCTCTTGACCAATGGGTTCCGAAACTTGCCTCTTCTGCAAATGTCCCATGGCATACTAACTTGGTAATCAAACCTTCCAACTCTTAGAAGTAGGAGGGGTGAAAATCAACAGGAACTCATTCCACAAAATAAAGATGGGTGAGACAAACTCTTGGAAATGATTCACCAGTTTGAAGAACAGACTAAGTTAGGAGAGTTATTCTATAGATGCCAATCAGTTAGGAGAGTCTTTGACTTCATGGAGATGCTTGCCTTCTGCAATCCCAAGATGGTTATTGGTTTTGCTCCATAATCTGCCTTTACCTTCTCAATGTATAGCTGTGGACTTCAAGTTCACGCAAAGTATTAGTACTGCTTTATAAAACCCTAGTGAGACCACATCTGAAATACTGCAACGAGTTTTAGTCACCATAGTACAAAAAAGATGTTGAGACCTTGTAAAAGTTCAGATAAGATGATCCAAGGCCTGGAAACTAAAACATATGAAGAATGGCTGCAGGACTTGGGTTTGGCTAGTCTAAAGTAAAGAAGAAATAGGGGCAACATGATAGCAGTATTCCAGTATTTGAGGGGCTGCCACCAAGAAGAAGGGGTCAAACTATTCTCCAAAGCACCAGAGGGAAGGACAAGAAGCAATGGTTGGAAACTGACCAAAGAGAGAAGCAACTGGAGGTTTGTAAGAAGAGACTGGACAGTCACTTATCTGAGATGGTATAAATTCTCCTGCTTCAGCAGGGGGCTGGACTGGAAGACTCCAAGGTCCATTCCAGATCTATTCTATTCTATTCTATTCTATCCTATTCTATTCTATTCTATTCTATTCTATTCTATTCTATTCTTTACTGGTGGGGCATGTATATTTTTGGATGGGAAGCTTCCCAGAGTCGGTTAAAAGATAGGCAACTGTAGAAATGTTTTATATCAATAAATAAAATAAAAGGTTTATAGATATTGTGAACCCCATTTTTGAGAGTTTGGGTAATTAAAGATACATTTCTGTTTCTACAATAAGGCAATGAATGGATCAGCCACAAATCCAATGCTTTCCATATCCAAAATTTGAAATAAGTGCTCAAGAATGTTACACAATTACATCTCTTGTTTTCCTTTGAACAGGACCCCCAGGACCACCTGGACCAAGCGGCTTTCCTGGAGCAAGGGGTGACAGCGGTCTTCCTGGTATACCAGGTGATTGAATCTTATCCTTTTTGTGAGCGTTTTAGAGGCTTCCAGACCTAAGCAGATATGCTTGTCTCAACATCTGGTTTGGCCCAAGCCAGAATCCCAAACAAAAACAATGACAACCCACCTTTCCCTTTTTAAAAATCTCTTTGATTCCTATATTACTTGGTGAAACAAATACATACAAATTGACAAAGAAATAGCTTAAGATAGAGGGGTGGGTGCACAATAGAGGTGGGGTCTTCTAATCCAGTAATCATCTCCAGAGTGACACAGCCCTATCTACCCCCCAAAGGCCAATGGTCAGAGCCAGGTTTTAAGGTCCAAAGAGTGGGGTCAGGTCTCCTCTTGAGAATCATGGTGTCCTAGAGGGTGAGCCCCATGGCAGACAAGATTTTTCTCCTTGATCCTGCCAGCCAAAATCTCTTGGCCAATGGGTTCCGAAACTTGCCTCTTCTGCAAATGTCACTGGGGCAGGTCAATCCCATGACATACTAATTTGGTAATCAAACCTTCCAACTCTTAGAAGTAGGAGGGGTGAAAATCAACAGGAACTCATTCCACAAAATAAAGATGGGTGAGACAAACTCTTGGAAATGATTCACCAGCTTGAAGAACAGACTAAATTAGGAGAGTTATTGTACAGATGCCAATCAGTTAGGAGAGTCCTTGACTTCATGGAGATGCTTGCCTTCTGCAATCCCAAGATGGTTATTGGTTTTGCTCCCTAATCTGCCTTTACCTTCTCAATGTGTAGCTGTGGACTTCACTGGACAGTCACTTATCTGAGATGGTATAGATTCTCCTGCTTCAGCAGGGGGCTGCACTGGAAGACCTCCAAGGTCCATTCCAGATCTATTCTGTTCTGTTCTACTTTACTCTACTCTACTCTACTCTACTCTACTCTACTCTACTCTACTCTACTCTACTCTATTCTATTCTATTCTATTCTATTCTATTCTATTCTATTCTATTCTATTCTATTCTATTCTATTCTATACTGGTGGGGCATGACCAGTAAAACTTCCCAGAGTTGGTTAAAAGATAGGCAGCTGTAGAAATGTTTTATATCAATAAATAAAATAAAAGAAGTTTTATAGATATTGTGAATCCCATTTTGGAGAGTTTGGGTAATTAAAGATACATTTCTGTTTCTACAACATAGTAATGAACAGATCGGCCACAAATCCAACGCTTTCCATATCCAAAATTTAAAATAAGTGCTCAAGAATGTTACATAATTACATCTCTTGTTTTCCTTTGATCAGGACCCCAAGGACCACCTGGACCAAGCGGACCTCCTGGCTTTCCAGGACCAAGGGGTATGAGCGGTCCTCCTGGTCTACCAGGTGATTGGATGTCATCCTTTTTGTGAGCGTTTTAGAGGCTTCCAGACCTAAGCAGATATGCTTGTCTCAACATCTGGCTTGGCCCAATCCAGAATCCTAAACAAAAACAATGACAACCCTCCTTTTCCCTTTTTAAAAATCTCTTTGATTCCTATATTACTTGATGAAACATTCTGAACCACTTCCTGGCGCATTCAAAACTTGCACACGCTATTTTGCAAGACTACTTCAACCTAATAGAGGTCATGTCTTCTGAAGGAATTTAAAAGTTCCCCCAATTTTTGTAAACTATTTTCATCTCGATGGTAATTAGTGTCACTAAATTCAACCATCTTCTAGATATTTTCTTAAATGAAAAGGAGATCAAGCTTTCCTTGTGTGGCTGTTGTGTTGCCTAGGCAGCTGCGCATTATATATTAATTTGGCAATCGAGCTCTCCAGCTCTTGAAAGTGGGAGGGGTAAATATCAACAGGAATCCCTTTGATGAAATAGAGATGGGTGAGACAAACTCTCTGAAATGATTCACCTTGAAGCAGAGGCTAAATTATGAGAGTTATTGCAGAGATGGAAATCAGTTATGAGAGCACTTGACTTCATGGAGATGTTTGCCTTCTGCGATTGAAAGGTAGTTATTGGTTTTGCTCCACAATCCTATTGTCATTGTTGAAAGAAAAAATCTTCAGGACTGTCTGAAAGGACTGTCTCTAGTCTACAACACAGTTCTTTCAACAATTTCAAGAAGGCTCCACACCCATTTGCACCAGATGGCCCTGAGGACACAGGTAAACCTTAAAATGGCCATAATGACCCTCTAAAACAAAGCAAATGACCGGCTGTCTGCAAGGAGTATAAATCCTTCCATTCCCCACCATCCAGTCAAAACTGAAGAAGATTCTTGGATGAGAAGCGAAACGTCTTCAAAGAAAAACAAGAAAGTCCAGTTGCCTCCTGAAAAAGCATCTTTAAGATATGGATGGAGGTGTCAACAATAGCCTGAGGACCCACCAATACACATATAGGTTGCAAACCCTGGCATACCAATATTAAGGGACTTGGTGGAAGGTCTTGCAAGAGCCTCTTATTTATATTTTGTTTTTTTTAAAAGAATAATAAATATAACTTTGGGTTCAGGGAAGTTTTCAGAAAAAGGAAGAAACAAAAAATGTATTTGCTACACAAAACAAAATCCATTTGTTTCGGTTGAAAGACACAAGAAATACTCTAGGCCTACAAATCAATCAATTAATCGTTCTGTTATCTAATCTGCCAGGCTATTGCTGATTTGTACTCCAATGCATCATTCAAGGAAAGTACCGTCCCAACTCATGTCACAGGATCATATAGTCAAGTAAGAGTAATAATAACTTCAATTGAACCATGGGACAATGAAGATCCATTATTTTTCATCCACAGGTCTCCCTGCCAGTCAAGATGACATCAAAGAACTCCAACGTAGAATCGGCCAAATGGAAAGAGGTACGTTTTTAATGGCTTCCCTTTCTCTTTTTCAAATTAAAAGTGGGTGAGTAGTTTTTATTCTTATTCCCTTGCATCGCCAAGAAAGCTGAACGAGACCAAAGCTGTTCAGAAGACTATGCCATACTATAACCGTTAATGCCTATCTGGGTATGATTGAAAGTGATGATCCAGGAAAATTCAATTTCTGGAACGGGGACTTTTAAAAAAAAAAATTACCGACTGATAAAGAACGTGATAACCTAAAGTTAGATTGTCCCTCTATTTTTAAGAGTGTATTCTATCCAGCATATCATTCAGAGGAATTCATAATGCTCACTGATTTGGGCTGTCTTTGAGCCCAATTCATTTCACAGGGCTGTTATTTCTATACGGTAAATAGGAGGAGGAATATATCGAATATATATTGCTGGCTATAGTCATCACCTTGAGTCATTTGTAAAAAAAAAGTAATAAAGGCAGGATATAAATAAATAAATACAAAAATGCTTGCTGACGAGCTTAAGTTAAAAACAATAACAAAATAGTAAAAAAAAAAAGAAATTTAAAAAGTACATTGTTGCCCCGGGGATAATAATTCATCAATCCACTTCTCAAAAAGGGCTCGCACCACACCTTGTCCCAAAGCCCAAAGCCTCCTTTGTGTGTGTGTGTGTGTGTGTGTGTTATGGGTGTTCACTAGAAGAGACTATAATTAGTCTTTGAGATATGACTATAATGGAGTCTGCCCATTTTAATCGCAGGTCGCAATCATTGTTAGGTGAAATGTAATACTAATAACACACACACACACACACACACACACACACACACACACACCATGCTTGCTTTCCCCAATGAAATGGAAAAAGGAATGTACAGGTCATTAAGTGGAGCCTACGGAGCATTCTGGATGGAGGACTCTGCTGGAGGCCTGGCACAGGCCCAGCCTCACCAGCCCTGCCCTTCCCATCCTCTCCCATCTTCTAGGGATGCCCCATGCTCCACTTCCCATGACTTGGGTTCCCATGGGTCTTTTCCCGCTCCAGCCTTAGCACTGATTTCCACCCACCTGGTCAAGCACCTTCCTCCTCTTCATTTACCTTTTGAAGAAGTCCATCTGCATGCTGGGATTCCCAAAGCAGCAGCCATTTTGTCTTGTCCACAAAATGGCAGCCATGTTTGTCCACAAAATGGCAGCCAATTCCTTTTGCTGCCTTAAAAAAGCTCTGCATGGTGCCACAGACACTTTTGGCCGTTAATTGCTCTAACGGTCAGGCAATTTCTCCTTAGTTCTAGCTTGATTCAGTCCTTGGATTACTTTCCATCCATTGCTTCTTGTCCTGCCTTCAGGTGCTTTGGAGAATAGCTTGACTCCCTCTAGTTTGTGGCCACCCCTCAGATACTGGAACACTGCTATCATGTCACCCCTGGTCTTCCTTTTCATTAAACTAGACATTCCCAATTCCAGCAACCGTTCTTTATATGTTTTGAAGGATCTAAGCAAGGCTTCCAAATTTCTTGACAGCTTTGACCTTGGAAGAAAAGATGGCAAATGCTGGGGATAAGCTGTTTGCCTCTACTGGAGAGGAATATGACTTTGAGAAAGCAGACTTGACTTGCAAAAAAGCCCAGGGCGCCATTGCTGCACCAAGAAACCTGAAAGAGAACAACGCTATTCAGGAGATTGTGCAATTTTATAACAATTCTGCATATCTAGGTATTATTGAAAGTGATGTTCCAGGGAAATTCCATTTCCAGAATGGGGATCCATTGGATTTTACCAACTGGTTCAAGGATGAACCTTCCGATCCAGGAACTAAAAAATGTGTGGAAATGAACAAAAATGGAGCCTGGTATAGCAAAAGGTGCCACAATTACCGCCTTGTGGTCTGTGAGTTTTAAAACCCAACCACTAGGCAAACCAAGGCAACCATTGAATGTTCCTTAAAACATAACTTGATGTAATTTTTCTGTCAAATAATAATAATAATAAAAATCCTAGCATTTTCTTTGCTTTCGTTTCATTTCCTGTGCTCAAAAGACAAATCTATTATAAAGGGATTGCATGTTTGTAAACAGATAATCTAAGAATAAAATAGAACGGAATGGAATGGAGTGGAGTGGAGTGGAATAGAGGAATGAAGAATAGAATAGAATAGAATAGAATAGAATAGAATAGAATAGAATAGAATAGAATAGAATATATAAGAGAGAAGAGAGAAGAGAGAAGAGAGAAGAGAATAGAATATAGAATAGAATAGAATAGAATAGAATAGAATAGAATAGAATAGAATAGAATAGAATAGAATAGAATAGAATGGAATGGAATGGAATGGAATGGAATGGAATGGAATGGAATGGAATGGAATACATAAGAGAGAAGAGAGAAGAGAAGAGAATAGAATATAGAATAGAATAGAATAGAATAGAATAGAATAGAATAGAATAGAATAGAATAGAATGGAATGGAATGGAATCGAATGGAATCGAATGGAATTCTGAATACAGAAGAGAATAGAATATAGAATAGAATAGAATAGAATAGAATAGAATAGAATAGAATAGAATAGAATAGAATAGAATGGAATGGAATGGAATGGAATGGAATGGAATGGAATGGAATACATAAGAGAGAAGAGAGAAGAGAATAGAATATAGAATAGAATAGAAAAGAATAGAATAGAATAGAATGGAATTCTGAATACAGAAGAGAATAGAATATAGAATAGAATAGAATAGAATAGAATAGAATAGAATAGAATAGAATAGAATAGAATAGAATAGAATAGAATACAGAATACAGAATACAAGAGCTCCAAATGTTATTCACATCATCACGTGATCAAAATTCAGACACCTGGCAACTGACTCCCATTTATGACAGTCGCTTTGTCCCCCTGGGGTCTTGTGATCCACTTTTGTGACCTTCTGACAAGTCATGTTCCCTTAAAAAAACCATGTTACTAACGTAATACCTGCAAGGATTCACAACAGCCGTGGAAAGAAAATTTGTAAAATGGGGCAAAGCTGTCTCACGTAGCAACAGAAATTTTGGACTCAATTGTAAAGTCGTAAAGTCGAGGACTACCTACAGGCAGTGGGTGAGAAAGTAAGAGTTCAGTTTTAAAAGAAAGACTAGGAAAGGATGAAAAAGTTTTGTAGTTGAAGACTGAGCAAAATCCAAAAACGTGGGATGAAACCAGAGTCCAAATATTTACCCAGATTATCACATTATTTCCTCTGGATTTTGTTGTTGTTGTTGTTGTTAATTGCGAAGTCGTGTCCGACCATTGTGTCCCCATGGACAACATTCCTCCAGGCCTTCCTGTCCTCTACCATCTTCTGGAGTCCATTTAAGCTCACGCCTACTGCTTCAGTGACTCCATCCAGCCACCTCCTTCTCTGTCGTCCCCTTCTTCTCTTGCCCTCCATCTTTCCCAGCATTAGGCTCTTCTCCAATGAGTCCTTCCTTCTCATTAGGTGGCCAAAGTATTTGAGTTTCAACTTCAGGATCTGGCCTTCTAAAGAGCAGTTGGGGTTGATCTGTAGCTAATTCTCTCTCTTCCAGGCAATATCCAAAGATACCAATTGTTAGGGTATCAGTTCCACACCTCTTAACACCTCCCTTCAGATGGGGTCTCCCAGGGCTTTCATGTAGATGCTTAACACCTTGAGAGACAGGATGAAACCCTGAAACACAAAGGATCAGTGGTAATAGGTTCGGTTGGAGAATTATTCCTCACTGATTAAAAAAAAATAGGACATTATCCAAACCAGGAACTGATGCAAATTCCCCGCTTTCACAAACATTTGAAAACATTCAAGGAAGGCAAAACTTTGCTGTCTTAAGGTGTTTAAATGTAGGTATTTCCTTGGAAAGTAGGGTACTTATTAGAAATAATAAGAGCTGAGGTGGCGCAGCAGTTAGAGTGCAGTACTGCAGGCCACTTTAGCTGACTGTGTTCAGCAGGTCAGCGGTTCAAATCTCACCGGCTCAAGGTTGACTCAGCCTTCCATCCTTCCGGGGTAGGTAAAATGAGGACCCAGATTGTTGGGGGCAATGTAAATATATATATACATTGCTTACTGGTGTACACCGCTTAGAGAGTGCTTGCACTTAAAGCGGTATATAATTCTCATAAATAAATAAATAAATAAATAAATAAATAAATAAATAAATAAATGTTTAGCAGTAACAGTTCTGGGAAAATTCAATAGGGTTGTAAGTAAGCAAGGGAGGGAACCATGGGCTCTACCATTTTTTCTCCTCTATATTAATGGATATGACGTCTTGTTAATGTAATAAAAGAAGAAGAATTGGAAGTGACTTTGGAGGTCTTCTAGTCCAACGCCCTGCTCAGGCAAGAAACCCTATACTATTTCAGACAGATGGCTGTCCAATCTCTTCTTAAAAACCTCCATTGCTGGAACATTCACAACTTTTGGAGGCAGGTTGTTCCACTGATTAATTGTTCTCACTGTCACAGAATTTCTCCTTAGTTCTAGCTTGCTTTTCTCTTTGATTAGGTTCCATCCGTTGCTTCTTGTCCTGCCTTCAGGTCCTTTGGAGAATAGTTTGACTCCCTCTTCTTTGTGGCAGGCCCTCAAATATTGCAAGAATAGCAGAATAACAGAGTTGGAAGGGGCCTTGGAGGTCTTCTAGTCCAACCCCCTGTTCAAGCAAGAGTCCTTATACCATTCTGGACAAACGGTTGTCCAATCTCTTCTTGAAAACCTCCAGTGATGAAGCACCCACAATGTCTGAAGGCAAACTGTTCCAATGGTTAATTGTTCTGTCAGGACAGTTTCTCCTTAGTTCCAGTTTGCTTCTCTCCTTGGTTAGTTTCCATCTGTTGCTTCTTCTCCTGCCTTCTGGGGCTTTGGAAGATAAGTTGGCTGAGTGGTGGGATTCAGCCGGCTTGCACCCGTTCGGTAGAACCAGTAGCTAATTTTTTGCTGACTTCATCAAACTGGCTGAAGCCCTAGCCCCTTTTTGCAAGGCCCAGAACAGACTACCAGAAGTGCATGGACACCACTTCCAGAAGTCTGTTCTAAGCCAGGGAGGTCTCACAGGCCCAGAACGGCCCACCGGGAGATAATGGATGCCACTTCCGGAAGTCTTTTCTGGGCCTCGGAGGCCCAGGCCCAGAACAGACTTCTGGAAATGGGCAACCATGCAGAGAACCAATTTTTCAGGTATATTATATTATTGGAACCCTGCTATCATATTGCCTCTAGTCAACATGATAGAGTGATAGTGTGCATCCTTGCAACCTCCAGATGCAGTTAAAAGTGGGCACCATCCTTTTTTTACATGCTATTATTTCTTGGAAACCAGAAACTAAATCACTGCGGAATCCAAAGTTTAGCTAATTCTATGCTTCTCTTCCTTTCCCTTTCTACGTTTCCTGAAAACTAATTGGGGCCAAGCCCACAGAGTGGCATTAATCACCACAGGAATTATTTTTACAACACCCAAACCACTTGCATGACCAATAGGCTTTAGGGTACAAATGCTTCATTTGTCTTTCTTGTCAAACTGTATGTGATGGAACAGCCGGGGTGTTGTTCTTACTACCTTTTGAGGCAGAACAAGGGTGGGACTAGCCTGAAATATTCATGATAAAGTCTGGGGGGGGGGAGGGAGGACTGTGTCACCTTAAGATCCAGGTGGGAGGTGGCACAGTTTATGCACTCGAGTTACCTGTTAGTATTGTTCTGAACGCTATTTCCCCGATCGATCGTTGGTTTTTGAGTGACCGCAGCACTTGTTTAGATTTTTATGGCTTTATTACACATCCTTCAAAGTTGGGAAAAGTTTTGTTCCTGCTGAAGAGCCTGAATGAAAACAGGAAAAAAAAAGTCACCTTTGGAGTAGTTACAGACGCTTTTCTTCCAAAAGGCGAAACAGGAAGACAGAAGGTAAGCAGATGCTTCTCCTAGCCTTACCTGTTGTTTGAGCAGCTTTTTAAGCAGGGATATGGGAACTTAGCATCCTCTTTTTCAAATGTCCTGTTTAAAAGAAACAGGTGGTCCTTCCTCAAAATGAAAAAAATGAGAAGACCTTTCTTAAGGTTGCTGAAGAGGAATGTTTAGTAAGTCAGATTTTGGGGTGGGGTGAAGGAGAAGCCCCTTCCCATTTTCAAATTTCTGTATTTAGCTACAGCTGTTAAAAGAAGGGGAGTGTTAAAGGTTTATTTAAAGGTTATTTGCATGATCTGAAAAGAAACTGGAGCTGATTTGTTCAAATGGAATATTTCAACTCATCTTGGATATTGCTTGCCAATAGCTAACATCTAATGGAGTGTTAAAGAACCAGTTTGGTGACATGGTTAAGGCATCAGTTTAGAAACTGGGAGATGGTGAATTCTAGTCTCACCTTGAGCAGGAATCCAAATGGATGACCTCTCTCTCAGACATAGAGGCAGAGGCTCAGATAATACAGAATAGAATAGAATATAGAGTAGAATAGAGTAGAGTAGAGTAGAGTAGAGTAGAGTAGAGTAGAGTAGAGTAGAGTAGAGTAGAGTAGAGTAGAGTAGAGTAAAATAACAGAGTTGAAAGGGACCTTATAGGTCATCTAGTCCAACCCCTGGCCAAGCAGGAGATCCTACACCATTTCTGACAGATGGCAGTCCAGTCTCTTCCTGAAAACTTCCAGTGATGAAACTCCCACATAATCTGAAGGCAACTTCAGTTCCATTGGTTGATTGTTCTCACTGCCAGAAAATTCCTCCTTATTTGTTTCCTTGATCAGTTTCCATCCATTGTTCCGTGTCTGGCCTTCAGGTGCTTTGGAAAATAGGTTGCCCCCCCCCTCCTCTCTGTGGCAGCCCCTCAAATATTGGGAGACTGCTATCATGTCTCCCCTGGTCCTTCTCTTCACTGGACTAGCCATGCCCAGTTCCTGCAACCGTTCTTCGTATATTTTAGCCTCCAGTCCCCTAATCGTCTTTGTTGCTCTTCTCTGCTAACCATTTCTAAAAAACCTTGCCAAGAAAACCACAGAGAATCAAAGGGGGAAAAATAATGTGGCGAGGATACTCAATTATCTACACAAATGTACTATACATTTAGAATGATTCGGAACTTTTCAATAAAAATAATTATCCCCTGGGAAAAAAGAAGAGAAAGGTTTTCCCCCTTGGCTTCTGATCACCCTAATTATGTATGAACAATGCTTTCTTTTTAAAATGAGCCATCAAGGGCCCCACCACCAAAATTATCTTGCCATTGGCCATTTTGTTGAAACAGGTGAAATGTGTATTTATCTGTTCTAGAATAGCACAGGCATTCTAATGCAGCATTGCAAAATGTTTAATTTAGATACTATTCCTGGAGCGACCTTGGGTTTAAGGGCTGTGAGAAAGGAGCTAGCTATTTGTCTCCTGGGGGGGAAAATCTCTGTGTCAGAAACACTGCAGATTGCCCTCTCCTTGCTTGAGTGTCTGCTCCACCAGCCATACACTGGCATAAAAGCACTTCTGTGCAGAGTGGTTACAAGATTGGAAGAGTTTTGTACACTTTAAATGTGCAAAATATTTAGAATCGTTCAGTCCAGGGAAAAATAGTGGGATAATAAGATAAGATAAGATAACCTTTATTGTCACTTTTCTCTGTGAACACACTGACACACATTTAAAAAAATGAAAATTTGATGCCCACTCTCAAAAGAATATATATATCCCCATTCACATATAGGGACACATATGTACATATGCTATATACACAAAGAGATATACAGATAGATAGATAGACAGACAGACAGACAGACAAACAGACAGACAGACGATAGACAGACATATATGTGTGTGTGTGTGTGTGTGTGTGTGTGTGTGTTTTCTGAGGTTTTCGCGGATGTTTGTATTAGGTCTTTGGTTACTCGGGTTTTCTCCCGCGTAAAATTGGAAGTGTCTTGGCGACATTTTGACAAAGTCCCATTTGTCATCTTCAGGCTGGTGTTTTCAGCTTCGTACTTCTAGGAAGCCGAAAACACCAGCCTGAAGATGACAAATGGGACTTCGTCGAAACATCGCCAAGACACTTCCAATTTGACATGGGAGAAAACCCGAATAACCAAAGACCTACGTACAAACACCCGTGAAAACCTCAGAAAAGATACATATATCATAGGCCATTTTGAATACATAGCAAAAAACAGAGTCTTCAGTTAACAAGGTTGAGCCATAGGGGTAAAAGCTCTTATGGAATCTGGTTGTTTTGCTTTGGGTACCACGAAGCCTTCTGCCAGAAGCTAACAAAGAAAATCGGTCATGGAGAGGATGTGGAGTGCCCCAGACAATGTCAGACCCTAGTCAAACAGTGCTTATATGCCCTGTCCTGGATAGAAGGAAGTCAACTTCCAATAATCTTTTTTGCTGTCCTCACCACTCTCTGCACAGCCTTCCTATCCAAAACAGTAATACTTCTGAACCACACAGTAATACAATACAACCAGATGCTTTCAAACAATAGTGGGGTAATAATTTGCATGTTTCCAAAGCTCACTACCAATAGATGCCACCATATTGTTCATTACACTACCTAAAGTGTCAGTGAATCACACAAAATCTGATCTGAACCCTTTATCTGGTTCAACGTTGCAACTTTATTCAATCCAGGATTCACTTCACTTCACTTCATCATCGTTTCATTCTTCCAATTCACTTTGGGGTGAA